>NC_134837.1:72051827-72107164 GCF_004210375.1 Tachypleus tridentatus | reverse complement strand
ATATCAATGCATCAATATTGAAACTGACAGGGGGTAAGCATAATATCACGTGTGAACATTGAAACTGTCAGGGGTAAATGTCACATCACGTGTGAACAATATAACTGTCAGGGGTAAATATAACATCACATGTGTGAACACTACAACTATCAAGGGGGGAAAGACAACATCACATGTGTGAACACTGAAACTGTCAGGGTAAAACATAACATAACTTGTGTGAATACTACAACTTTCAGGAGTAAATATCACATATGTGAACATTACAACTGTTTGGAGGGGGTAACTGTAACCTCACCTGTGTGAACACTACAATTGTCATGGGGTAAGTATGGCATCACATATGTGAACACTGAAACTGTCAGGATTAAATATAACATCACATGTGTGAAGACTGAAACTGTCAGGGTTAAATGTAACATCACACATGTGAACACTACAACTGTCAGGTGTAAATTTCACATGAGTGAACATTACAATTGTGTGGGGGGATAACTGTAACATCACATGTGCAAACACAACTGTCAGAAGCTAAATATAACATCACTTGGGTGAACACTACAACTATCAGGGGGGAAAGTATAATTTTCCACAATTCTAACACTCCAACTGTCAGTAGATAAGTATAATCTTTCTACACAAGAGTTTACACACTGAGAAACCTCTAGTAACAATGAATACTTTACCAAAAAGTCTCAACACGAGCCTGGTCGTTGTGTCGTTATTATGACTAATAGAAGGTGATAATATAATTTTTACAAGATTTCGTTACGTCTTGCTTGCCACTGAAGCTAAAGAGACCTGTACTTCTGATAAATTACCTTCTCCCATTTCGTATTTCATTCAGCGTTCTATCATGAACCTCATATGACATGCTCAGTTTACCATCTCATTCTCTAGTTAATCCCTCCCGAGAATAATAAAACAATACACATGACACTCACTAATGACTTGATTAATTATTTCACTCAATACACTGTTTGCTTGTAAAGTTCACAAATTAATTATCAAACCTTGACTAAAGTTTAATCCTCGTCTACTACTAATTTACAAGAAAGAGACTCATATTTCTAAGCCTTTTCTTTATGTCATTAATTACGACGACAGAGCGGAAGGTACGTCGCTACAAGCGTCGCCTTCGATAAAGGGAAGAATCTACGCGGTAACTTTTTTCTTAGCAACCGATAACGAACAGAAACTTCTCCGGTCGTTCACAATGAAACCGAATTTGTTCTGACGTAACTATCACGTCATATAGTGCGCCTCATCAACAAGTTACGTTTCTGAACTTAACGAATACTTCCTTCTGGATTTAGTCGTTCGTATTCGCAGAAATTGTATTGTTAACGTAGTGCTGCATGAAAACAAAAAAAAACTAATAAGTTGGCAAAACCATAAAGTGTAGCACAATTCAATCAGAAACCTTGCTTAACGTCAATCCGCCGACAGAACAGCGAAAACTTAACGAGCTCATAACGCTAAAATCCGAAGTTCGATTCCCCACGGTGGAAATAGCAGACAGCCTAATTTAGTGTCATCCTAAGAGAAACAAACAAACCTAACATGTACCGAGACATAAAAAACAAGTAAAATATTCCACTTTAAATTATCAATATCTAATGCGATGCCCTACTGGTAAGTCTGCACATCTAAGCTTATTTACAGTTCAATTGTGTTCAAATATACTCTTCAAAAAAAGAAACGCAAAAGGGATATTTTTGTTATTTTAAAGAGAAATATATGTAATAACGTTACAAGCTCAGAGTATGTGATGTTACACGTGTTAAGGCACTGATTGTCAGACCAAAATGACAATAAAAGTTGTGCACTTTGAAAACGGAGGAAAACATCGGATTTTTTCGCCAAAACGCATTCGTGTCCAATAAATTTGTTTGAGAGATCTGCATGTTCTGCAAGTACAACATGTGCAAAATCCCAAATAGTGACGGGTTCTCGGTTTCCATAGCTCAGTGTTAAGCCACCGACACGCAATACAGTTACGCCAAGACTAACTGAAGCACAACAAAACAACGCCATTGGTCGCTTGAAAGCAGGCGAATCTCGATCAGATGTTGCCAGAGCTGTGAATGTCCACCCAAGCACCATCACAAGGCTATGGAATTGTCACCAACAACATGGATCAACTCGTGACCGTCCACGATCTGGCAGACCTCGTGTGACCACGCCCGCACAAGATCGCTACATCCGATTACGTCACCTTCGGGATAGGACCGCCACTGCGACGTCTACTGCCTCAACCATACCAGGGCTGCGTAGAATTTCCGATCAGACCGTACGCAACCGTCGACGAGATTCTTAGGCCCCATGTGCAACCCATCATGGTGAACGTCAACGACGTTTTTCAACATGACAACTCCCCTCCTCACACAGCCCGACTCACCACTGTCTTCTTGAGATACCACAACATCAACGTTCTTCCCTGGCCCTCCAGATCACCAGATTTAAACCCCATCGAACATCTTTGTGACGAGTTGGACCGACGTCTGCGATGGCGACAACCACAACCGCAGACTCTACCTCAGCTTGCAGCAGCTTTGCAAGCTGAGTGGACAGCCATTCCACAGGATGTGATTCGTCATCTCATCGCTTCCATGGGCAGGAGATGCCAAGCAGTTATTGATGCTCACGGGGGGCATACTCGTTATTGACGTTGAGTGATGTCAAACTTCAACTAGTGAGCGTGGACTTTGCCTTTGCAGACTTTGAATGTTCAGCAGTGAATGTGCAAAGTTTCACACATGTCATACAGAACTACCCGGAATAAACTTGTTAACAATATGTCTCAAATTTTGCCTTTTGCGTTTCTTTCTTTGAAGAGTATAAAAAAATGTTAAACACGTGATGGATTCTAAATTAAAATTTAATTTTCTATAAAGAATTATGTTAACTAGCTCAAACGTATCCTAAAATATTTGTTAGTCTTGACTAGTGAAGTGCTAAAGCCGTAATATGAATTATATTCTGGAAACGAAGGGTTAATGCAACCTGTTTAAACGATCTAATAATAATTAGCATTTGAATTTGTGATGGCCATAAAATGTAATTTCCAAGCCAATTTTATTTGCTTCTTACATATATTCATATTAAATATTAGTTTAGCTGAATAAATAAATCTGAGTTGAACTCGTACATGAGCAAACCCAAGTTAATAATGTTTGTTATTTGTTGTTAAGACACAGCTACACGAATGGTTAATGTGTGGTCTATCCGTCGTTAGTTTCACACACTGTCGCACTAGTAGCTGATCCAGCGAATAAAAAGGGCTAACGAGAAAAGTAGCTATAGGAATATTGGTGGTAATTTCTCCTACATTAACAAAATTAGTTTTAGATCTTGGAATACATTATAACTGATATTTTATGTCGTAAAACCTGACTACAATTTAACAATAGAATATAAACACTTCTTCACGATAAACGCATGTAGGAGTGAAATCGTGGTTATAAACCAAAACTTCTTTGTAATAAACACTTGTAATGCCCAGTAAAGTAACACCAGATATCTACGTTATTCTAACACTGAAACTGGGTCATAACGACTAATGACCAGTAAATAAAATCGGACATGTACATCATTCTAACATTGAAACGAGGTTATAATAACTAGTAGATAACACTGGGCATTACGTAATTCTAACACTGTGAAAAAGGGTCACAACGACGAATGACTAGTAAATAACATCGGATATCTACGTCATTCTAACACCGTGAAATTGGATTATAACGACTGATGACTATCAAATAACACCGGATATATACGTCATTCTAACACTGTGAAACTGGGTCATAACGACTAATGACTAGTATGTAACACCGGATATCTACGTTATTATAGCACCCTGGTGGGTTGGTTTGACGTTTTATGGTGCAAAGCAACTAGGCTATCTGCACCTATAACAGTGACAAAGCCTAGTATATATATCCTCGTCATTATAACACAATGCTAATAACTAGTATATAATGCCGTATATCCGTGTCATTACAAAACAGTGACTAATTACTAGTATACAACACCGTATATCTACGTCATTATAACTAATCACTAGTACATGACAACGTATATCCATGTCATTACAACACAGTGACCAACTACTAGTATACAACACTGTATATCTACGATATTGTAACACGACGACTAATTGTATATAAAATCGTATATCTACGTCAGTATAAAACAGTTACTTATTACTAATATATAACACTGTATATCAACGTTATTATAAACACAGTGAGTAATAACTATTATACTCTTCAAAAAAGAAACGCAAAAGGGATATTTTTGTTATTTTAAAGAGAAATATATGTAATAACGTTACAAGCTCAGAGTATGTGATGTTACACGTGTTAAGGCACTGATTGTCAGACCAAAATGACAATAAAATTTGTGCACTTTGAAAACGGAGGAAAACATCGGATTTTTCGCCAAAACGCATTCGTGTCCAATAAATTTGTTTGAGAGATCTGCGTGTTCTGCAAGTACAACATGTGCAAAATCCCTATAAAAGTGACGGGTTCTCGGTTTCCATAGCTCAGTGTTAAGCCACCGACACGCAATACAGTTACGCAAAGACTGACTGAAGCACAACACAATACTGCCATTGGTCGCTTGGAAGCAGGCGAATCTCGATCAATGTTGCCAGAGCTGTGAATGTCCACCCAAGCACCATCACAAGGCTATGGAATCGTCACCAACAACATGGATCAACTCGTGACCGTCCACGATCTGGCAGACCTCGTGTGACCACGCCCGCGCAAGATCGCTACATCCGGTTACGTCACCTTCGGGATAGGACCATCACTGCAACGTCTACTGCCTCAACCATACCAGGGCTGCGTAGAATTTCCGATCAGACCGTACGCAACCGTCGACGAGATTCTTAGGCCCCATGTGCAACCCATCATGGTGAACGTCAACGACGTTTTTCAACATGACAACGCCCGTCCTCACACAGCCCGACTCACCACTGTCTTCTTGAGACACCACAACATCAACGTTCTTCCCTGGCCCTCCAGATCACCAGATTTAAACCCCATCGAACATCTTTGTGACGAGTTGGACCGACGTCTGCGATGGCGACAACCACAACCGCAGACTCTACCTCAGCTTGCAGCAGCTTTGCAAGCTGAGTGGACAGCCATTCCACAGGATGTGATTCGTCATCTCATCGCTTCCATGGGCAGGAGATGCCAAGCAGTTATTGATGCTCACGGGGGGCATACTCGTATTTGACGTTGAGTGACGTCAAACTTCAACTAATGAGCGTGGACTTTGCCTTTGCAGACTTTGAATGTTCAGCAGTGAATGTGCAAAGTTTCACACATGTCATACAGAACTACCCGGAATAAACTTGTTAACAATATGTTTCAAATTTTGCCTTTTGGGTTTCTTTTTTTGAAGAGTATATATAACACCGTATATCTTCGTCACTATAGATTAAAATCCTCTTTCATTATTATTTTTGTACTTTACATTAAAGACTTTTTTGGGGGTAACACCGTATCGGCCATGGTTTCAGTTTAGTTTACATAAAAATACGACGAAGCACATACTGTACATCTTTAATAAGGGATAATTACAAATGTCATTTTTACAGTACCTTATGATCAGTCTGTTTACCATGAAAATGGACAACATTGAGAAATATACATATAATTTTTAAACTTTACAGTGGACACTGGAATATTGACAGTGGTTTAAACGACTAGTTACATTAGAAAAAAAACAACTTATTTTTATTATTTTAACTCACAACTTCATGTACAAGTACAAACTGATAACCGAAAATAACATATAACAATTAAACTGATCTAAAATGGTAATGTCGTGCTTTCGCACACACGTTAAACGTAAACTGTATGACAGAAGATCGCAAGATAACGAACACACACAAATAATAACTACAAACAACAACAGTATGCTTTTTATTACAGATTTAAACAATAACGGCAAATTAATTGAGAAAGTCGTGGATAAATGCTAAAATTTTGTTGTAAAGAAAATAACCGCTTATATAGAGAAACAAGAAAAAGTCCTAAAGATTTCTGCTGGACGGATTCTGAACGAGAACCAACAGACATAATGAAACACCAGAGAGCTAACTCCAGTATCTCTCCACACAGTTGAATAATCTCAAACTTTCAAACTCGACAGCTTCCAACTTACTCTGAGATAAAATGAACATCCCTCTCAGATCCAGTTTTCACGTGTAACTACTCCTTCATTAACAGATTAAACAACTCTGGATGTTACCATATGTAGAAGAGTGAATAAACGTTGTTATAAATATTCTCTAATCTAATCCTTTCTCACTTAACACTTGGATATACCACTTCAACTGGTAACTTGACCCTTAGATATACCACCTCAACTAGTAACTTCACACTTGGATACACCACCTCAACTGGTAACTTGACCCTTAGATATACCACCTCAACTGGTCACCTGACACTTTTATATACCACCTCAACTGGTCATTTAACCCACGGATATTCCACTTCAAGTGATCTAGAATACTCTCTTCTGCTTTTTGACCATCAACTACTGTAAGTTTGATAATGTTATTTACAAACATAAGGTATCGCTGAGAGTAACTTTTATGCACGTCTTCGAAAGGTCTTCAATCCTGAAGTGGGATTCCGTTTGTTTGTTTGTCGAATTTCGCGCAAAGCTGCATGAGGACTATCTGCGCTAGCCGTCCCTAATTTAGTAGTGTAATACTAGAGGGAAGGCAGCTAGTCATCACCATCCACCGCCAACTTTTAGGCAACTCTTTTGTCAACGAATAGTGGGACTGACCGTCACATTATAACGCTCCCACGACTGAAAGGGCCAATATGTTTGGTGTAACGGGCATTCGAAACCACAACCCTCGGATTACGAATAGAGAGCCTTAACCACCTGGCCATGCCGGGCCAGGGATTCTGAAACACGAGAAAAACGAGATAAGTGGTGTCACTACATCAATGCCATTTTCGATATTTGCAATCATGACGTTAAACCTGTGATGGAATTTGTTGATTTCCTTAACTTTAACCCTACCATTAAATTAACTGTTTCGGATTTTACCGTTTTATACCACGGTTTCTGTTGAAAGTAGACTATTACCAAAATGTTCCAAAAAGCCATATGTAAAATTCTTGATTATATATCTCAACTCATACCATCCACTTAACACCAAACGCGGCGTAACTACTGGACAACGTAAAATAGTTGAAAGAATCTGCAACACAAACGATGGTAAAATAGGCCGAACTTTCGAAAACTTCGTTCTAATGATTACCATAATAACTACAATTCAGGTAAGTCTAAAACGTTGCTTGCAAACTGAGTTTACCAATAGTTGATACTGAAACATTCACAATCACCAGGACTTTACCCCTCCCTTGTAGATGTCCCTCACTGATGGTCAACACTAAGATAACAAATCTTGGTTAAATAACCACGTCGTACAAAATCCGGAGTTTCCACTAAAATATCACTTTCGACTTTCAGTACGAAAAATAATTCGAAATATTCACTTGCTAGAAACAACGGAATGGATGGTTCATGTACTTTACAAAATGTAATGCAGGAAACATGTATTTTTCAGTGTACAATAAATACACTCGTGTAATTGGTCGTCCAGAATATGTACCAAGTGTGATGATATAAAGATTGGTGAAATCGGTCATCCAGAAGATTTTTTTTTTATTATTATTTCGCGCAAAGCTACGCGAGGGCTAACTGCGCTAGCCGTCCCTAATGTAACAGTTTAAGACTAGAGGGAAGGCAGCTAGTCATCACCACCCACCGCCAACTCTTGGGCTACTCTTTTACCAACGAATAGTGAGATTGACCATCACATTATAACACCCTTACGGCTGAAAGGGCGAGTATGTTTGGTGCGACCGGGATTCGAACTCGCCACCCTCGGATTACGAGTCGAACGCCTTAACACCCTTGCCCATGCCAAGTCCCAGAAGATATACCAAGTGTGATGATAAATACACTGGCGAAACCTATCTTCCGGAAAATGTACCCAGTGTGATAATAAATATACTGGTGAAATCGATCGTCATGTAAATGAACGTTTTAAAGATCACATCAGGAATCTTGATGCTAAAGAGGCCACTGCTGCACACTTTTTACCGAAAGATGGCACAATGTAAAAAGATAAGTTAATATCAATCTGTTATTTTTTATGTTTGTGTATTCAACAGTTTGTGATTTTCTGTCACGAACGTATTCTTATTCCCGTGCGTAGAGCACGTGACATTTACCATTGTTAGATCAGTTTCTACATTTGTGTATGATTTTCTCAGCGGTTTGTACGTAAAGGTATAACCTTTGAAACAGCGCATGCATTGACAAACAATGTAATAAGGTTTAACGTAATAACGTTTTTAACACTAATTTTCAACAGTAATAATACTTATCACTACATAACAATGTGAATTGTAACAATATTTTTATTCACACCTTTCTTCCGCAGTAGCAATACGGATCTTACGACAACAATGTGAAATCTAACACTGACAGGATAATATGAACGTCGAGGTGTAAAGTGTGACTAAATTTTACTACCTTTTTTGGGTTTCGTAGTTTACAGTTTTAAGTTTAAAAAACTGGGAAAAAGAAAGTGTATTCAGTAATTAGAACAACTAACCACATTAGAATAAAATTCATTTTTCTTAGCTTGCACTCTAGTCATATCGAGTAGTTTCAAATAACAACAAACACTGCACTGCGAAGCTGACATCTAAAAATGTTGTTTCTATCAACAACAACAAAGACGTTTTTATGTGGTAAATTGGTTTTGGTTTTGTTTATAACAAGTCGAAGAAGTATTCACATGAGACTGACAGCTATTAGGTTATATTACTGTTTTATTGGCTTTTGTCTCTTCAAGTTACAAAAATAGCAGCTGCACGGCATGAACAGGTGGTTAGAGCGTTCGACTCGAAGCATGAGGGTTGCCGAGTTCGAATCCCCGTCACATCAAACATGCTCGCCCTCTTAGTCGTGAGGGCGTTATAATGTGACGGTTAATTCCACTATTCGTTGGTAAAAGAGTAGCCCAAGTTGGCGGTTGGTGGAGATGACTAGCTTATACTGCTAAATTAGGGACGGCTAGCGCAGATAGTCCTTGTTTAGCTTTGCGTAAAATTCAAACCAAAACAAACCAAACCAAATCGTCCCATCAAACTGTTACTAATTCATGTGGAACTCACTACACCTTTCAAAACATCACTTAATGTAATATACAGTAGAAAAACGTAAAACAATAGCTCAGCAGGTTCATACAAGTAAAATGTTGTTCTGAGGATGCTCATACAGACATTATTACTTTATCAAAAGACAAGTTATGTTATATAATTATTTGTTTATCCGATGCCTGAAGCCTACGATTGACACAAATCAGATGTAATACTGCTATCGATGAAACGAAGTCTACCATTCAAAACAAAATTGTTGAGAATGAAAGAAAGCATCTGTACGACACAGTTCATCTTTTTACACGAACTAATAAGGTTTTTAAATCTTCCTCAACAAATCTTCATTTTATAGAAGGAAACAAAAACTAAAGACAGCACAAGACATTCTAACTATACATACGATACAAAAACTGTTTCACTACAAAAGTCAAAGAGTCCGAAGAGTTAGGAACGACCAAAACTTAATTTGTTCTTCGATACAAACGTCGTACGGCAACAACCATAGGTCATACTGCACTGTATTAACACATGAACTTCACGTAGTAAGCTTAGATCTGTACTGTATTAAAGCATGAACAACTTCACGTAGCAAGCTTAGATCTGTACTGTATTAAAGCATAAACAACACGTAGTGGCTTAGATCTGTACTCTATTAAAGCATAAACAACTTCACGTAGTGGCTTAGATCTGTACTCTATTAAAGCACAAACTTCAGGTAGTACACTTAGATCTGTACTCTATTAAAGCACGAACTTCAGGTAGTACACTTAGATCTGTGCTCTATTAAAGCAAAAACTTCACGTATTGGGCTTAGATCTGTACTCTATTAAAGCATGAACAACTTCACGTAGTGGCTTAGATATGTACTCTATTAAAGCATGAACAACTTCACGTAGTGGCTTAGATATGTACTCTAATAAAGCACGAACTTCAGGTAGTACACTTAGATCTATACTCTATTAAAACACGAACTTCAGGTAGTACACTTAGATCTGTGCTCTATTAAAACACGAACTTCAGGTAGTACACTTAGATCTGTGCTCTATTAAAGCACGAACTTCAGGTAGTACACTTAGATCTGTGCTCTATTAAAGCAAAAACTTCACGTATTGGGCTTAGATCTGTACTCTATTAAAGCATGAACAACTTCACGTAGTGGCTTAGATATGTACTCTATTAAAGCACGAACTTCAGGTAGTACACTTAGATCTGTGCTCTATTAAAGCAAAAACTTCACGTATTGGGCTTAGATCTGTGCTCTATTAAAGCAAAAACTTCACGTATTGGGCTTAGATCTGTACTCTATTAAAGCATGAACAACTTCACGTAGTGGCTTAGATATGTACTCTATTAAAGCATGAACAACTTCACGTAGTGGCTTAGATATGTACTCTAATAAAGCACGAACTTCAGGTAGTACACTTAGATCTATACTCTATTAAAACACGAACTTCAGGTAGTACACTTAGATCTGTGCTCTATTAAAGCAAAAACTTCACGTATTGGGCTTAGATCTGTACTCTATTAAAGCATGAACAACTTCACGTAGTGGCTTAGATATGTACTCTATTAAAGCACGAACTTCAGGTAGTACACTTAGATCTGTACTCTATTAAAGCACGAACTTCAGGTAGTACACTTAGATCTGTGCTCTATTAAAGCAAAAACTTCACGTATTGGGCTTAGATCTGTACTCTATTAAAACATGAACAACTTCACGTAGTGGCTTAGATATGTACTCTATTAAAGCACGAACTTCAGGTAGTACACTTAGATCTGTGCTCTATTAAAGCACGAACTTCAGGTAGTACACTTAGATCTGTGCTCTATTAAAGCAAAAACTTCACGTATTGGGCTTAGATCTGTACTCTATTAAAGCATGAACAACTTCACGTAGTGGCTTAGATCTGTACTCTATTAAAGCACGAACTTCAGGTAGTACACTTAGATCTATACTCTATTAAAGCACCAACTTCAGGTAGTACACTTAGATCTGTGCTCTATTAAAGCACGAACTTCAGGTAGTACACTTAGATCTGTGCTCTATTAAAGCAAAAACTTCACGTATTGGGCTTAGATCTGTACTCTATTAAAGCATGAACAACTTCACGTATTGGGCTTAGATCTGTACTCTATTAAAGCATGAACAACTTCACGTATTGGGCTTAGATCTGTACTCTATTAAAGCATGAACAACTTCACGTAGTGGCTTAGATATGTACTCTATTAAAGCACGAACTTCAGGTAGTACACTTAGATCTATACTCTATTAAAGCACGAACTTCAGGTAGTACACTTAGATCTGTGCTCTATTAAAGCACAAACTTCAGGTAGTACACTTAGATCTGTGCTCTATTAAAGCAAAAACTTCACGTATTGGGCTTAGATCTGTACTCTATTAAAGCATGAACAACTTCACGTAGTGGCTTATATCTGTACTCTATTAAAGCATGAACTTCACGTATTAGGTTTATATCTGTACTCTAGTAAATTATAAACAACTTCACGTAATAAGCTTAGATTTGTCTACATTATTGCATAAACAAATCAACGTACTTTAATCACTTCAGTAGGTAATCTTATCCTCCTTCCATTCACAGATAAGACACACGTCACCTTATCCTACTTCCATACACAAATAAGAAACGTGTCATCTTATCCTACTTTCATACACAGATAAGAAACACTATGTGAACAAAGTATACCAACACCCATTAATGGATGGTAAGAATGCTAAAGCAGTTGTTTCTTATTCCTCCTGGACAATTGACTGTTACCCCGACAAGACGACGTCCATTTTTCTCACATCAGCCCAGTTTCTTTATTGGAGTTTGACAAGAAAATATATCAACAGTCTCCCCGATTTGTGGTGCGTGATATTGAAAAATAATCTGTAGTCGATGCCGGAGTCTGACAGAAGAAAACACTGTCGATGTTATCCCGAGGGTCTGGACGTGGTTCAGAGAAGTGTCATTTTACCACAGTAAGCTACTGTATATGGATAGCGATATACACGCTTTCCTATACATACAATAAATGGATTTTCGTAGAAATACGGACAGAGAATAACGAAGATCTACTAAGCTGTCGTCTTCTGGTCATATCAAATATCGAAAGAATGGAAACTTAACCTTTGACTCATATTAATGTTTCCTAATGAACTCAGAACAAGAAATTTCAATAACTTCGCTCATTCAAGAGTTAACAGCTACTTACGTCGATAGATCTTTGACTGATATTAACGTTTCACACAGACATAAACTACAGGACTGTCGGATATCATTCTTTTTCAATCAAGACAAAGTGATATACAATTATATCAAAATAGGACTAAAATTGCTTATAGGGACTTGTAGAAATAATGCTAATTGGGCTAAAGGAATTTACAGGGTTTTCTATGGTTGACGTGATGCGCAAATAAAAGGAAGAGTGTGAGACATCAAGAATTTCTATCATCTGAGATTGACATACAAACTTGAATACTTCTATGGTTTAATATTAATAGAAGAAACGAACTCGAGAGTGCTGGTAATAGTATAAGCTATATTTCAAAATTCGCAATTTACGTGTTAGCTAAATGGAGCTACAAGTTATAATGAAGAAGCTGAATTAGGCCTAGAAAGTTTTAAATATTTGACACCAGGTTTCCCTTTACATTCAAGGGTAGATTACAAACAGGGAGTCAGGAGAACGTAGAGAAGACAGATTAAAAAAAAAAAATTAAGATAGTTGTTTTCTGCCGATAGAGTGAATCTGTACATCTGTATTAGCTATCGCACATATTGAGGTACTTTGCACAAGTTGATTTTTATGTGAGTGTGGTGCAGTTAGTACATTTCCAAAAGAGAACTAAGAGTTTCCACAACATTCAAGTTTGTAAATACGTCAAGGAAGAAACAAAACAGTTTGTTATCGTTTAAGTTGACTGGACATTTAACAATTGTCAACAGACGATTCAAACAGTAAGAAATAAAAATTATATCATATATTAAGCAGGCGGTAGCACAACTTACGTAAGAATGGGTCACACTGTTCATCAAAAATGGTATTTTAAGTATCTCCTCAACAGGTCATCAGAACTTTACAATACCATACAGCGTTTCCTTTTATAACAATATCTATATGATGACAGTCACTAGTTCCTTAAATGTCTGTAAATATTATAGTAAAAAATATGAATTTATTGAAATAAGAAAGAAGAACATGATAACTAAAAAACCAAGACAATGATGTCAACCAATCACACTGATGTGACATAGTATCAAACGGTGTATCTGCTTTTATAGGTATTGTGAAGTTCTAGTTGTAATTTTAAGAAATGATAATTCTAGCGTAAACAATGTTGCCAATATCTCTTGAAGTTAGGTTTCTTACAGACACTTGGTGTTCCTTTAAAGTACTAACGTGCAGGATAAAACAAGAACTACCAACCAAGAGCAGATAAACAATAAATATTATAATTGGGACCTTACTGTATTTACAACTTTGTTATAAATACAACCTTGCTATAACTATTGAAGCACTGTATTAAAACAAAGCAAATAAGAAAAACATAACAAAAAAAGAAATATATGTTTGGGATGACTCATACAAATCCTTCAAAAATACTGTCCCTACTATCTTATTTATACTGTTTTTGAAGGGTTGATATTACGTATCTCTAAATTTACTTTTCTTTTGAAATGTCCTTTCTTTACTTGTATAGAAAGGAGAAGAACATTAGTATTAAGACACTCCTAGAGAGCGCTGCCTCAAGAAAATGAAAGTTTATTCAACAGCTACAGAACAGACCTCTCAAAAATTAAGACGTCAAGCCCGTATGTATATAGTTTTAACCAACTATAATATCTTGAGCAACGTCTATCATACTGTTCTATTAAAGTTGTTCTGAATAACTTATCTCATACATCGATCTGACAAATATCCTGGCTCACAACTGACATCTGCTTACAACTTTATCTAGCATGTCAATTTGTTTTGGTTTGTTATGAATTTCGCGCAAAGCTACTCAAGGGCTATCTACACTAGCCGTAACTAATTTAGCAGTGTAACACTAGAGGGAAGGGAGCTAGTCATCACCACCCACCGCCAGCTCTTGGGCTACTCTTTTACCAACGAATAGTGGGTTTAATCGTTACTTTATAACACCCCCCACGGCTGAAAGGGCGAGCATGTTTGGTGTGACGTGGATTCGAACCCGCGAGCCTTGGATTATGAGTCGAGTGCCTTAACCACCTTGTCATGCGGGGCCCTTACATGCCAATACTCACTTCTACATAAAAAACAGTTAGTTCCATCTTGTACAGCGATGTCAAATTTACGATGACCACTATGATGGTCATGATCTACTGTACAAAGTTCTTCAATACATATATGTGTTACTTCCGACCTTTAACCTGGGATGGTTACTGTAGCAATGATGACCGACATACAAAGTTCTTCAATACATATATGTGTTACTACCGACCTTTAACCTAGGATGGCTACTGTAACGATCATCTAGGTACAAAGTTCTTCAATACATGTCTGTGTTACTACCGACCTTTAACCTAGGATGGCTACTGTAACTGTGATGACCTACATACGAAGTTCTTCAATACATGTATGTGTTACTACCGACCCTTAACCTGGGATGGTTACTGTAGCGATGATGACCGACATACAAAGTTCTTCAATACATGTTTGTGTTACAACCGACCTTTAACCTTGGATGGTTACTGTATGTTACTAACAGGAGTGATAGTTTAGTGATTTTCCATCTTCTGTATATTGTACTGTGATAATCCAAGCTATTACATATTTTCAGTGAATGTATTCTACTGGAACCTAACTACACAAACTTTAGTTTTAAGGTAATTGAATACAAATTACACGAGATATAAAATTTTAGTTTTGAGAGATTCTTGCTCTTTTTTCGCATCAAATGAATGGAACTTTTATTTGATAGGAACACGTATTTCATTTTTATAGAATTTTTTTATAAATCTTGTACATTGATAGATCTTTAAAACTTATGATTAAAAGTCTCATTTGGTATAAATATAATACATATGAACAAAGTTACTCAATAAAAATACTCATATTTTGCACGTTCTTACGAAAGTCACATAAGCTATCGGTTCCTCTAAGAATAAAAGTGGATCATTTTTAGCTTTTTATTTTCCAGATTAAAGGCGGCTGACATACAGCAGCAAAACTATAAGGTGGAAGGGCGTGAAGAAACAATTATTGGTTAGGGCGTTAGGCCAAGCAAACTATATTTGCGGTTTCCAACTCTCGTTTTCAAAAGATTCATAACGGGTAGACGAATATTATTAATTATTCAGTGACAACTTTCAGCAGTAAAAATTACTAAATATTACGAGGTTATCCGAATTAAAGAGCGTTTAACGTAAGGTGATATTAGGGCAAACAATTAGCATGATGGTACTTGATACGGTTGTACCGAGTGCATGGAGAGATCACATGAAACTGTTAATCTAAATTCCATGGTGTCACCATAAAGGAGGTTATTAACATTATTTTAGAGAGAAGAAAGTACCACCATATATTTTAAATAGTGTGGTTGGTTATGCAAAGTATAGATCTGTTCTGAACTATAAGGGTGCGATATTAAGCTACTTTCTTACTTGCTGTGGTTTAATGGTATATATTGATAAAAATGTTACGTACCTAATCAAAAAACCTTAAGTGTGAAAAATGTGGGGCAAAAAAGGACTGAGTGTACGACATAAAGGAATGAAATGAAAACTGGTGGCCAAATAGGTAACTACTTGGATAGCATTGATAAGAATTCTGCGACAAGTATTCATTCATTAGTTAGCCAGAACGGTGTTTTGGGGGGCATAATGGTGGGTTGCCTGTTTCGTTAAGCCTGTTTATCATTATTCGACATGTTGATTTGTTTGTTTTTGAATTTCGAGCAAAGCTACACAAGGACTATCTGCACTAGCCGTTCCTAATTCAGCAGTGAAGGATTACAAGGAAGGCAGCTAGTCATCACTACCTACCGCCAACTCTTAGGTTACTCTTTTACCAATAAAAAGTAGAACTAATGCATCCACAGCTTAAAGGGCGAGCATGTTTGGTGGAACAAGGATTACAACCCACGACCCTCAGATTGCAAGTCAAGCGTCCTAACAACCTGGCAAGCCGGGACTCTCATTTCTTTAAGTAGCACACTCAATACATCTTTGGCCAAACTCTTCCCCCCACACCTGAAATATTTTTGATTAGATAATATCTTCATTGTTTCACTGAAGGAATTTTAAATGATTTAACTCAGACTGATCAATATTCGGATACAGCTTTGATCTTTGCTGTGTCATTGTTTATATACAAGTGAAATGAGTAAATCAAAATGTATGATTATAATTACCGTAAGACAAACAACATTTGTGTCATTAAAATAAAAGTGTCACCAAGTAATGATCTACTGTAGTTATTAAACAGATTCCATTACTAGGATTATCAGTCGCTGAACGTGAAAGATTAGAGATAGTTTATTAAACCTCGTTAGTTGGAGTTTCAAATTAGTTTGAAGCTTTATTTAAATATCTAAAAACAACTCATCAAAAACTCGAATATACTCTTCCTGCAAGTAGATGAATCGAGTTAAACAATAGAATCCATCTACAGTCGATGTGTAAATGTAAGGACTAAACTGAATGACGTTATCTCACTACAACAATAATGCAGCTGGTGGTGACTTTGTAAATCAACCATAGGCTGTTGCTATGGTAACGCTACACTCACATCGGTTTATTATAAATTCATAAATGATAGCAAGGAGAGAAAGAGAAGTAGAAAACCCTGCACAGCTACACGTTATTAACACTGAGACAAGTACAATTAAAGTAAGACTAGCAGCCAATTTCTAAGTAAATATACTTTCATAACGTTCTCATAAAAATTAAAATTAGAATTGGGTGCTCTTGTTGCTTTCGACCGTAATACCAATAATATCCCATGAAGTTCGACCAGCTTAGGATATTTTAGTCCTAAACACACATAATAAGCTAACAACGCGAAACAATCTCAATATTAAAAGTACATTTATTGTAACAAAATATAATGGTAATCATTCTTTTTTTTACAATAAACATTCTAACCAATACTGCTAATAAAAGAAACGATAAATAAATCACATAACAAACCCCACTTGCGGAAGACACAAACACTAGCTGTCGGCTTCAAGTGGTTGCTGATTTAATGTTTGTTGAATAACTAACATCAATGTAACGATAAAAAGTAACACTTATAAAATCCTACCTAAAAATATCTTATGACCAATAACGATCCAAAAAGCAGATCTGACAGTGTAACTTTAGAACAATTTGACACCTGAGTTAAATTACTATAGCACATCGCCAAAACTAATGTTTATAAAGATACAAATTAATTATTGAATAGAATACCTGAATCGTATTTTAAATAGCTAGATTACTGGTTCTGAAATTAAATCATAACAAGCTTAAGTGTAATACAAAGAAACCAGTAAGATAAATACACCATGACGTAGGACTAACACAACTATAACCACTTTAATGAACCTTTTTCACTAAACACATGGAACCGGCAGGATAAACATACCATGAGATTATAAAAACACAAATATTCCCAGTTTAACAAACCTTTTTCACTAAACACATGGAACCAGTGAGATAAAGATACCATAATATAGGGCTAACACACCTATTCCCACTTTAACAAATCTGCTTTCATAAACACATGGATCACGCAGATATAATAAATTTATATCTTTTGTGAAACAGTAAGCTGGAACAAAGATGAGAAATAATGTAGACTTGGGAAGATTACAACAGGTAACACGGTCGGTAATAAGTTATAAAACTAGTAACAATGTCATACTATGTACGGAATTGTTATATGGCTGGTATTATCTATACATAATGTGACATATATAAACTGAACTACAGTTTTGTCATGAATTAGTACATGGATAACTGGTGGTGATAAAGCACTGTTCATGTACAATGTTATTAATGTAACATGTACATAAAACGACTTCTAAAGCTGGCACTAAAGCATTATTTCACAAATTATACCGTCTATTTATAATTTGCAGAACTTTTGTAATATGTTAGGAATAATTAAGTATAATAACAGTTTAATACATTGATAGGTTTTCGCAAAATGGAATAAATATTTCAATAAAAATTCGCGAAGTTTCTACACATCTAGAAACCAGTCACAATACTGGATCTGTACAATAGACACGCAACTTCAAGGTCGTTCAACGCTTGTTTTGTCTTTCTTACCATTTTCTTATGTTTCACATTTCGAGTCACGTATTCATTCACGCATTTCTGAAAAACCAACACCACCACACGTTACCTAGCGAAAAATTTTCTTCCATACTGTTCTGCTTGAACAATGAAGGCCTGTGAAACTTTTCTCATAATAATAATAGAATGTTTAATCATATAATGCAGGGGTTCCCAATCTTTCGGACAGTGGTAAGTCTTTGGATAAAATCAAAGGTTAAATTCCCTTCAGTGGACACAGCTGGTACCCCAATGTGGCTTTGCTGTAACAAAATACTGCCTCATGCCAAAATAGATAGTGAGTACCTTAACAATGTTGTATATTTGGTATACTCCCTTCACTACGATACCTTTCAGAGGTATCTTGCCCCCAAGTTTGGCAGTCTCTGATCTAATGAATAGCATATTTGTTATTAAGTATGAAACCACACACGGGAAGAGTGTGGAGTCCCCTCCCCAACTGCGTCATCTTTAAAACGAAGTTGCCACACGAAATTAAGTACCTTGACCTTCACGCAACAAGTGAAGAAAGTTTAACACCAAGTACCATACATACCAAACTAAACCTTTATAAGTGAGTGAGTGATAAGTTACTTATTTCACTTTGTTTAATTATTACAAGATAAATAACTGAAGGAAAGTAACTGTGTACACACAAGCTATCGACCAATACGTCTATCGTACATTATCTACAATTAATGTACAGTACTTAATTCACAAGAACACAACTGGTACGAAGTACGATCGAACACAAGAAATAATTGACAAACGCACGGCCTTCTGCCCTGTACATGTGGAAAGTAGAACACATTCATTGTTAAAGACGTTAGTACGCTACCATGGTGACGAAAGACAACAACCGGAGCTTATGCTAAACCTGAATTATACCACATTTTTCTCATTTTTTCTCCAACAGCGGTATTGTCGATTTTGGTTTTTCTACACTTGTGCTCAAAAACGAATCCGTTCGATAAAAATGAGATGACATGTTTAGTAGTCTGAATAGATTAATGATACAGATTCACAAACTCGTACAAACATTCACCGTTTAACTTAGTAAATACAAACTACCCACCCACCTCTGTTAATGTTTCAGTTAACCGTCTTTCTATGAAAACCAGCATGCTTCATTATTGGGCCTCACTAGTTCAACAGCTTACAGTAGTGTCTACTAAACCACATCAAAGACAAGGTGTTAGTCACTACCTCAATAGTTTACTACTGTGACTACTATAACACATCCAGAACAAGGTATTACAGTCACAACTTCAATAGTTTACTACTGTGACTACTAAAACACATCCAGAACAAGGTATTACAGTCACTACTTCAACAGATTACCACATGGACATACATATACAAAACATCTTTTACCAAACCAACATATGGTGACCAACTGAAACCAGCATCCAGACAAATTACGAGAGGATTTCACCTCACAATAACCTTCTCATAAGCAGTTCAAACTAATATTCTAAGTTATGACTCACTTTCAACTCACAGCAACTTTATCACAAATAGTTTAGACTAACATTTCAAGAATTTTAATTTGATCTTATCTAGGTAAAAATTACTTCCCTACAGAATTGTGACCAATACCCCAACTCACATTAACTTTATCTCATAATTGAAAATGACATTGTCTCAGACCATAATCAAACTTCAGCTCATGGTAATCTCTTACCATTTCAGACTTGATGGAACTTTACAACTACAGTTAAGCTACACAATTTCTATAATATTCCTGAAACACTAGAAGATACCACCACTTAGAATGATATTAGTAAAAATGTTGAAAAGCTACACAAACCTGTAACTGTACCCAGCTTAAATAAGCTCTTAGTTAATAACCAACTAAGCCAGCCAGAAATTAAACTCAAACCCTAGATCTAACTGTAGGAATAAACAGTAGTCATAATATGGATTCTTACTAATAACCAGTTACAAGGATTGTGACTGGGTAAAGTTAGATTTACTTTCAGTGGGAAAAAAACACTAGGTAAAACCAGATTGATCCTTAATGGTAGAGTAGTAAATTATCCATATCTGTAAGGCTAAGATTAGGTAAAGCCAGGTTGATCCTAACTGGTGTAGTAACAATTCGTCTGTCTAATGCAGAGATTAGGTAAAACCAGATTATCCTTATTGGTAAAGTAGAATTGATTTGTCTGTCTAAGATTAGATACAACTAGGCTAACTTTTAAAAGGAAGTATGTCATATTAAAATAATTTTGGAATCTCAATATGATATTAAAATCAGTGTCTTTGCATCCAGTCATGCTCTATCTGTCCAGCATGCTCCTTGACAACAACTCTGCAGTACAGTTTCCATTAAAAAAAGACTATTATAAGGCTGTCACATCAGAAACAGATTTTCTTGCTGCTTTCCATGTAGGAAGATGACAATTTCTCAACAACCATTTCAACATTCCAAATGCTCAAAAGTCCATTGTTACTGTATCTGCTGACATACCATAAGTATACTATAAGGGATTAATATGAAAACCCTTTTTTTTTTCCTCCATCTGTTTGAGGTATGCAATGGTTGAATGGATATGTTTTCATAAAAGCAAGTTGCGTACATGTAACCTATGTTGTTTTTCAAGGAGACAGAGAGAGAGAGAGAGATCCTTCTTCATTATGCTGTTTACTGTTTCTGAGGTATGGGGTAACTTTTGCCATCAACCTTTATGCTTATGTATCCTCACCTGTTACAAGATGCCACAATCTGCTTACCATGGCTGAGACATGACTTGTTGCAGGTCTCCTTTAGGATGGTCCTACTGTCTTAAGTTGATCCATATTTTGTTTTTCAATGTTGTTACATACAAAGTATATCACATTTTGAAAATTATAAATCCCCCTACATGAACACATCTTCATGTTCTGTGACATGCTGATTTGCATACTACAATTACAATAACATATTCAACTTATATATTTCAAAGAACCATAAACTATAATGAGTTATAAAATCTTGACTATAATTTCAACAACTTTATATTATTGCAGAAATATTTATCAATCAACAGATGCAATACAAAACTTCACTCAAATGTATTCAGGAAGCTCCTGATGATTGTTAGGTCACAAGAGAACAGCTGATCCAAACCTGTTTGCAAAAGATAATTATATCAAATGTATAGTGGTCACTATGAAACATTAAATCAGAAGTATAATACCTGAAGATATCACTTAAAAATGTAAAAATTGTAGTCACATTTTGCTGTTTGGGAGAATTCTTATTGATAAGTATAATACACATAAAAAAATACGTATTATATAAATAACTGTAAACATATATCACAGATAAGTGTAAGCAGATATTATACAAATAAATTAAACAGATACTATATAGATAACCATAAACAGGAATGTACAGATAAATATAAACAGGTATCCGATACATGTAGACAGGTATTACATATGTAACTAAACATATATTATTTAGATAAGAGTAAACAGATATTATATTGATAACTGTAAACAGTTGTTACATAGATAAATGTAAACACGTGTTACAAAGATAAATGTAAACAGGTGATATAGATTTAAGTGTAAACATTACATGCATAACATGTATTTATTAAATATTAACTAGTAGTTTTTGAGTCCTCCTGTATATTTATAAGTCAAGACATATATTACAGAGTTCTAAATAAGCTGTTTATGTGCACTTCAAACCAGCCCTGGATAAGAGCTTTAATTGACAGAGAATGCATTACACTAGAAAGAAAAGAGTAACAGTCATGACACCAACAATATAGTTAACATGAATTAGTGTGATAACAATGATAAGCTATGACAAATATGCCTTAAAACTTCAATATTATTAATACAATAATCAAGTTTGGAACACCATACAAATGAAGATCTTGAGAGTAAGCTGATAAATTAAAGAATATGACTGATGGAAGTAATGAGGCTTTAACCTGGCCATGTTTCTCAACAATGGAGTGTAGGAACTCTCCACCAATAATGGAACAAGTAAAGTGACACTGGAAGTAGTCTATGCACTAATGAAGGTACATTACATGTGAAATAATATGAGGAGCCAACAGTCAACGTAAATTCCGCAGTAAGAACTTTAATAATGAAGCACAACACAGTTGAATTAACTAAGCAAACTACAAACCATGAAACATGAGGATATCATTTGAACTGTGTGTGTGAGGAGGGGTGTCTGTGTGAAAGGAAAACAGTACAAATAGTCTGAGAAGCCACTATGATACCTTAATTTTAAAGTGAAACCTTAGAAAATAATGTTTACACCTTGTATACATAAAGAAGCCTCAAAAACAGCACTACTAGATATACATACTCAGTAATAAACCATGTACTCCTAAAAAAGGTTATAACAAACCATGTACTTACTGAGAAAAGTTTAAAACAGACCATGTACTCACTATGAGTGGATTATAACAAAACACATACTCTCTTAAGAAAAGGTTGAAACAAACCATGTACTCATTAAGAACTAGTTATAAAAAACATGTATTCACTAATAAAAGGTTATAACAAAATATACTCATTAAGAAAATCCTATAACAAACCATGTACTCAAAAGTACAATCTCACGTTAAAAGTTGTCTATATATTCAAATAAGAACAGTTACAAGTTTAAATATCTAGAGACGATTTATTTTTGTAAGTCATAAATCCCTTCTCCCAAAAACAAACTCTATGAGAAATTTAAAACCCTATTTAAAATGTAATGTCTTTAACCTGTTGACTGCCAAGTATTTCAGCTGCTATAATACAACTCTAATGCTTCTTCATTTTGTAACTTTTTTGCCATTTTGGATCGAAAGTGGAACAATTTGTAAGTAGGTCAAATTCATGCATGGTGCTGACATCTAACGTTGAAATTAGGTATTATTGAGAACGAATTAACTCGTCTGTGGCACTGTGTTACCGATCGGCTTGGACGAGTTATCTCATCTACATATCCACTACAACAAAGATTCACTGGTCAGTAGGTCTTATCTTGGTTCACAAGCAGCTTACATCATCCTCTACAACAACAACTGGATAGTTGGGACTATCTTAGCTCACAAGCAACCTACATCATCCTCTATAACAAAGATTCACTGGACAGATAGGGCTATCTTGGTTTGCAAGCAACCTACATCATTCTCTACAACAACTAGTCACTAGGAGTTATCTTCTTTCACAAGCAACCTACACCATTCTCTAAAACAACTGAACAGCAGTAGGACTATCTTAGTTCACAAGTAACCTATATCATTCTCTACAACAACTGAACAGTAGGGGTAATCTTGGTTCATAAGCAAACCCCAATCATTCTCTACAACAAAAATTCACTGGACAGTAGAGGCTATCTTGGTTTACAATAAGTCCACATCATCATCTACAACAACTAGACAGTAGAAAATGTCTTCTTTCACAAGCAATTTACATCATTCTCCAACAATGATTCACAGGGTGTTTAGAGTTACCTTACTTTACAATGAGCTTACATCATTCTCTGCAACAAAGGTTCACCTTTTTTCATGAGACTAGTTATATGTTATTCTCCAGCTTTATTTCATAAAAGTAACAAATTATGATTATACATCACAAGCTGATGTACCCATACAACCCACAAGGAAGACATTGTCTCTGTTTCATTGTAAGAACTGACACCTTCTGTCTTTTTCTATGGTAATATCATATAGAACTATGTAACAACTGACATCTGCTGTTTCTTTCTACAGTAATATTGTATAGAACTATGTTACAACTAATGCCTGTTGTCTATTTCTACAGCAATATAGAACTTTGTAACAACTGATACTCTCTTATCATCCCAGCTTGAAACGACCTCGGGTGGCACATTCAAAGTTGTAACAAGCATTCTGAAGCACAACAACATATAACGTCTGAATTCTTTGAAAGTAAACACAATGTAAAATGAGTTATTATTCACCATTGTGTGCTATAACCCACAGATACGAAAGTTGTATTTTCAAAACGCTATAGAACTACAAACACTGTCTACTAATAACGTGTACTATATTCAGGGATTCTATATTTTTAAAACACCATCTGACCGTCTAAATATTTGTGGAAGGAGAAAGTTGAAGAATAATAAAGTTTCAGTATAACTTTTCTTAAGATCTGTTGAGAAACATACGAATTACAGAGTGATATCTCATCTTACGATTACAGCATAGATGTATGGAAAACATTTAAGGATTTGTAAAAACAATGAACAGTTCCATAGCCGTGAGGTTTCACAAATTGTGGTAAAAACAGAAAATCGAGTTGTCTGATCTCGTCTTCCTTTGTTAAAATAACA
This sequence comes from Tachypleus tridentatus, assembly GCF_004210375.1. Taxonomy (NCBI): domain Eukaryota; kingdom Metazoa; phylum Arthropoda; class Merostomata; order Xiphosura; family Limulidae; genus Tachypleus; species Tachypleus tridentatus. The sequence continues at coordinate 72,082,361 of NC_134837.1, read as the reverse complement.
CTTTTGTATGGAGTTAACTCGGTCAACGAAAACAAAAAAACTGAGCTCGGTCAGGGTCAATGCACGGTAAAATTTATGAAGAGGTAATATAGGAAAGAGAATAAGGCCATAAGCGATGAGCAGACGTAGACATACCAGATTAAATACCACAACAACGTCGTAACACAGGCAGTACAATTACCGTTGTATTAAGTAGATACACAGTTTTCACAGCCATTAAAAACATTTGTAGTTTCTGTAATTAAGATCTTGATTAATCAGGTCCATCATTAGAGGGGAAGTAATCACGCTTGTTTCTTCTTGCCTCGTGCTGCGATAGCTCCGCTTGTAACTTAAGTGTTAACGTAGGTCTGGAATAATAAATATACCTCTTATATACAAAGTACTGTTACATACATCAGGTCCGTACTAGTGGATAAACCACGTACATACAACTTCTGTTACGTCTATCAGACCAGGTATAATGAATCTTCTAGATACATACAACTTACTGTAACGTAGATCAGGCCTGGAATAATGGATCAATTACGTACATTTAACTTACTGTTAATTCCCCCCGCTAGCACAGCGGTATGTCTTCGGAGTTACAATGCTAAAATCAGGGGTTCGATTCTCCTGGATGGGCTCAGCAGATAGTCCGATGTGGCTTTGCTATAAGAAAACACACACACTTACTATATATGTAAAAACGGCTCTTTTGGGTTGAGAAATTTTGTTACGTAGAACCTGACGATGACCGAAGAAGGTCGAAACATTGTTCACTCCTCTGCGTAAAAAATTTTCTCAGCCCAAACGAGCCGTTTTTACATATATATTTCTTTACAAGTGGGTTTTCTCGACATCACTGACACACACTTACTGTTATATAGATTACGTTTGGACTAATAAATCTAGTTCGTACATACAACTTACTATTACATAGATCATATCTGGTATAATGGATCAACTACGTACATTCAACTTGCTGTTACATAGATTACGTGTGGACAAATGAATTACAAAGATCACGTCCAGTTGAATGGATCAACTACGTACGTAAAACCGTTATTAATCAGAAAGTTCTGATTAAAGTAAGCTTCCTATATGGATCAGAAGTACAAATTAATTAATATACATGTATTAATGAATATATATGTGGTTACAATGTTTCATTTAATTATATTAATGGATTAACCGCACATGTACAACAAATCTAATTCCACATAGGAAATGAAGTTACCAGCGAGTTGTTAAGTTGCTTATTTCCAAAATTGCTTTGAGCATTTAACAAATTGAGAAATAATCAATCAAAAACCCTAGGAATTAAAACACGTGTATTTTAATATATTTATTTCCCTTTTGAAGCGTAAATGATGTAAACCACGGTGTCGCTACGAATCTAGTCTCGACATCGTAAGTGCTTCACCGCTTAAATACATTAAGCTAATTTGTTTGAGTTTCGCAATTCTAAAATTTCGGTTGCGTTATACGTAGAACATGTGCACTACAGTTTAGGCAGGTGGCCTGTATTTGACAAAGATAAATTATCAGTAGCTGAACTTTGTCCTGGCGGAGAAAATGGCAACTAGCCTCACAGAGAACATCACTTACAAGGCTTCGTATGTGTTGCATTCTTTAACCACACGATGGGCCGTACATGTTCCATTTTTTCTCTCTCTCCTACAAAGCAAGATTTCTACTTGAATGGATAAAGTCATTTCCCACCAGCTAGTTGTCTGTGAAATCGGTTGGCTGTGAGTAATTCCATTTCTACACTTGCTTCTCCGTTTTCACAATATATTGGAAAGCAAGCCCAAAGTACGGAACCGTACAAGTAGAAAACATCCCCGGGCCTAGTATTCACAAAAAAGGCTGTTCGAGGAACTTGTTCCAAAATAAAACTACGCTAACAACCAACTACACCCTATAACAAGGGTTTGTTTATTCTTACGTGCAAAGTTACACTATACGCTAGTTGTGTTGTACCCAACATAGATATCGAAACACAGCTTTTATCAATAAAGTGTGTTGTAAAAAATCTCTATACAAGTCACCGATAAACACACTGACAGTGCTGTTGTATTTAAATATCAACAACTCTTCATACAGTTTTTACTTAATATTAAATTCACACTGTGACATACAGTATTTCTGAAAATTATTTATCTTATCATAGAAAATAATTAAATCAGGAGAAAGCTAAGAAACTGGAAAAAATAAATTTACAAAACTGACATGATAATTACCAACACACAACCTCATTACTGGTAATACAGTTTTTGAAAGTACATGTAGAAAGTAATTTTGTTTAGTAAGACAGCATTTTCTCTTTTTAGCTTTCGTATCTAATGTGAAAGACCTGTTTAATGTAATACAACAAAATTTTCTAATCTTTATATCTAACATGTAGAAACTACTTTTGTTTACCATTGAAAGGTAAGTGGTTAACAGAAAACAGATTCTCTGGAATGTTAACTGTTAGTCACAAGTTTCTACAAATGTGAAATTAGGAAAATACATGGGGCTGTTTAATTAATAGAATTATACAATTACTTAAATTAATCAAACACTTTTGTTTCAGTATTATCACATACTTTCTGGTTCTTTTTTTACTTCATGCATACCTGTAGTTTTATAAACTGACACTTAAAGGACAATATTTACATATGTGCTTAGATTTTTCTGTGTCTTAATATACCACAGAAAATAGTTTTGTTCACATATAACTTAGTGATTCTGGGCTTCAAGGGAACATACTCTTTTCCTTACCTTTCTATGTGATTTAATACCTAAAACAATATTTATATCTATATACAGCTTTGTGACCTGGTACTTCAAGTCGAGGTACTTGTGTGCATTTAACTCTGTGACCTGGTATAACACAGAAAGGTATTTATGTATATATATAGCTATGTGACCTAGTACTTTAAGGAACAGTACTTATGTATACATTTAGTTTTGTGACCTTGAAATTCTGAGAACAGAATTTCATCATTTTCCCCAAGCATATTAATATATCAATTACATGTTTACATCTAATTTACCTGTAAGATATTCATAACCATTATCAAAGGTTTTATCTCTCTAACTATTAGGAACAAAACTCTTTTCTTGATACATTATGACAGATGCAAACCTAGATGTATATATAAATACCTTTCTTTAAATATTCAATCACAAACCTACACATATATATATAAATACCTTCCTTTAAGTATCCAATCATAAACCTACATGTATATGCACAAACTAACAATTGGCATTCTTTCTTTGATGAGGACAGTAAAATGAACACAATACTCCAAGTATGGTAAACCAATGATTTATTTAAGGAGATAATTAATTAATTCCTTAGATTTCCATTAAATACATCCTAAAATGTTGTTAGATTTATTAACAGCAACAGAGCATTGCCTTGACAGTATGAGTGATGTATCCATAACACTGCCAAGATCCTCATCTTCAGTCATGCTACATGTTATCCAAGTTGTACTAACCAAAGTGCAATACACTGTAATTACTATAATTAAAAATAACTTGCCAAATCCACAGCTTCCCTAATACAACTGGAAATATCAAAATTCGATGTAATCAGCAAACTTTACTGATTAAATCCCCATTAATATTATAAATGTAAATAAAAAAAAACAAAGGCCCAAGCACTGAACCAGAAGCAAAATAATAGTTACAAAGGTCCAGTTTAACTGAATTCCATTAATAAGAACTTGATGCTTTCCTCTTAGCCAACCACCTAACAATCCAAAGTCTTTTTCCAACATCAACAATGTAGCTTTTTTAGTTAATGTTCTCTGTGACACCTTATCAAAGTTCAAATGTACCAAGTCTACACTATTTCCATCATACAGATAACAAGTGACATCACTGATAAAGACATTTAATATTTTAATAAATAATTTCAAAAAGCCTCTTTTATCAGCTTCTAGAATTTGTTTTTATAATACAGAAGTAAGATTTATTGACATATAATTTCCAACTTACTTGTTTAAACCTTCATAAAAAAGGACTAACATCGTCAGGTTGGTTGAAAAGGTAAAAATAATAATAAGTATTTATTTTAATACATTCACGGCAAGCAAAATATCAGGAAGGGAGAAGGATCTTTAAGGATGGCATAGGAAGACTCGTATCAAATAATTATGAGATGGTCAAGGTATTTAATTATGTTTTTTGAAAATGTAAGCAATATTCCCCAGTTTTAACAGTTGCTAGATAGAAACAATATTGAGAAATACAAACACATTAATTTTGAGCATGTTAAGAAAAAATTGGAAGTTTAAAACTTGAAAAGGCTATTGAGTCACATACTTCCACAAGGGCTTTGAAGGAGGATAAGAAATGGGTATGTGAGCCATTTACTACTATTTTTTGTAGGTTATTGGATAGAGAGCAAGTGGCCAAAGGATTGGAAATTGATTACTGATTTCTCTTTCAAAGGAAATAATAAAGGTTGGCTCATTAATTATAGGCCTATCAGTCTCGCATCAGTGGTAGGAAAAATTTATGAAAGTCTGACAAAAGATGCTTTACAAAGTGACTTAATGAAGGTTAAAATAATTTGTTAGATAGTCTACATGGTTTCATCACAGGAAAAATTTTGCTGTACTAATCTTCTGACGTTCTTTGAAGAGGTTACAGATGTGGATTTCATGTATCTGGGTTTTCAGAAAGAATTTGACAAAGTGCCATATAAAAAGCTTGTTAAAAACATTATCTTTGTAGGTGCAAAGAAAAAGAAGGTGGATGAAAGAAAGGAAAGAGTTGTTTGAAAGGGAGTTCACTCGAACTGAATTAATGACAGGGCTCAGTGTTAGATCTCTTGCTGTTCCTTATTTATGTCAACGATACAGATGATGAAATAGTCAATAAATTACTTAAATTTGCTGATGACATCAAAGTTTTTGGGTGTTGCTGGTTGTAAGAATGTTACTCCTGCTGTTTCATGAAAGAATTTGGACTTTTTTATTAAATATGAGCAAATAAATGGCAAATGGTTTTTGATTTCAATAAAAGCAAGGTAATGCATCTAAGATATTACAATTTAGATTATAATTGTCTTTTTTTTTATGGGAAAAACCTTAACAGTGTCCTGGAAGAAATAAAACTTATTATTCTGATTGATCAGTCTTTTAAGGCATCCAAGCAATGTGCTGTTGTTAATAGAAGCATAAATTTGATTGAGGTATTTAACAGTGTTAAATGAACTGGTAGTTTTAATGCATCATTGTTTTTGCACCTAATGGTAAAAATGGCCACAAATTATGGTAGGATAAGTTATCTTCAGCTATTAACATTTTTATTTTTATATTTTTTGCTAGTAAGGTAGTCATACCTTTGAAATGGATTGCCTTCCAATGTGATGGATTCAATAAATCTAAGGGTGTTTAAAATATGACTTGATAAATATTTAAATGACAGGACCAATTCTAAGTATATAATTTTTATTCAAATGTTTAGTGAAGTGGATTAAACAATCTAGAAGAACCAACTTTAATTGTATACTATCTATTCAATCCTTGAGTACATATCTACTGTCTACTATCCTGGAAAAAAAGCTTGCATATCGATATGTTGACTTTTAAGTTGTTCAAGAGGGTTCAAGGAGAAAGCTACAAGTGTGACTTCAGGTGTAAATGAGCTTATAATGAAAGGTTGAAAATGCTGAACATCTGTTTGTTGGAAAGATTTTAACACTGCTGAAAGACTTAGAATCTATAATCTGCAAGAACAAAAGTTTAAGATAAGTAATACTCAGTCAGGATTCCAGTTTGGGTTATTTCTCTAATAGAATGAGCTTTTCAGTCTGTTCAATAGTTTGTCTTCATGTTTGATCGAACTTACAACATTAAAGAAGTTTGATTGGAGATTTGATGAAGATTTTATAGATCAGGCTAGATATAAATGGCTTCTATACATAGTTTGTAGTAGAAAATATAATAGTGTTCATAAGATAAATGACCAGTTGTTATTCCTTGGAAACAAAATAAAGTACATAAGCAGTATAATGACTAATTAATTCTTCAAGAATAACTTCTTGCTCTCCAAATAATGCCTAGCTCATCACACATCATCAAATACTGCCTTCAATAATCATATACTTACTTTCAAATAATTATGAATAAATTCAACCAAACTGTACTCACCCCATAATTAAAGATGTTTTGTTTGTTTTAATAATCACCATAAACTTTCCTCCTCCAGCAATGTTGTATTTAACTTATTTGAGACCATTACATAAAGTAAGTTGAAAAATGTATTTGTCAAAAACAAATCTGGAACTGGACCTTAAAATAATTATTTCTTCAGTAATCCAAAACAGTTGAAAATAAATATGCTATAGTCAGGACTTGACCTCAGAACAATAAGTTTATAATGAATAAACAAAACTGATGCTCTACTTAATTAGTTCAAAGGAATTCAAGATCAAAACAGACAACTCTCCATATTTGTTCATTAGACATGTGTTTATTTAAACTTTCAACTGTACATCTAACCTGTCATTACATAACTTACTTCCCATTGCAATTTCAGTATATGAAATAAATACATTAACTAAATCAGCTTTATTTATTTTTTGCTACTGTGAAAACAAGTACTGTTAGAAAAGCTATATAAAAAATATTAGCCTACAATCATTCTCTTTAATACTGCTAGAAAAAAATATTGTGACCTTTAATGTCCTTTTGTTTTAAATGTTTCAAATATTTTCTGTTTATAAATCTGGACTGAGGAAATATGAAAGGGGAGCTGCTATTGCATTTAAATGTTAGTGTTACTAACACTAACAGAATTTGAAACTAGAAACATGCTGTAAAACTTATAAGCATATATAAATTGTAAACGAAATTTACTTGCATGTGTACCTTTTGTGATAAACTTTTTTTTTTTTTTTGCCAAACGGGAAATATGGAAATATTTGAATTTCAAATAAATATTCGGAATTTTTGTATATGTATATACACACACATGTGCAATAAAAATTTTATCTTCTACTCACCCAACTTTTACGTAGACATATATTTGTTTCCCCGTAATTTATTTCAAGTTCTCAAAAATCTACAACTCATGATACATACATTCATAGTTACATGTAGTGTTACGTACTTTAAATAGTTACGTCATAAAGTATTACAGTGGGTATATCGAATATTTTCCATTTCCTTGGAAAACAATATGTACTTGAACTCATATACTGCAAATCATAGCAAAATAAATCTCACGTGTTAACAAAATAACTTACCAAATGCAGCACTACATTCACAATCTCCTTATTTGATACTTGTCCAACTTCAACTAATCCTATCAACATTGCAAATTTTAAATTGTCTTTTAGAGGCATTTTGATAACATCCTCTGGGCGTTTAGCTTCGTTAAGTGCCTTTTCGTCTGATTTATCCATTTTGATTTTTATTCGCAATCCAAGTAGGCGTAATGGACAGTTTGTTTAAATTGCCGACTAAACAAAATATCTTCCAGCAAAGGCGTTCACCATAACTGTCCTTCTTGCTGCCATGTTGGATTTGGCTTATTTAAGGACCGCAGACAAGATAATCTCAAAACGTTATTCGTTCAAAAATATAGAACAATTTCAGAAGTAAGTCCTCTAAGAATAGTAGTTTTCTTTATTCTAAATATATTTTAATTTAGAATATTTCAGCTCTTTGAATTTAGTGAAATAAATATTTGAGAAATATTATTTTGATATTTAAAAATACAACATCGTTAAAACTACCACCAGATGTCAGAATTGATATTTATATTTCCGATTGGAAGTTTCATTTTCAGGCTTAGTGTTAATTCTGTAAAACTTTGGAAAAACTTTAAAAAAGGTAAAAAATAATTTACAGTTCTTTTTCATTTTGGTTTTAATTCGCCCCAAAAAGAAAAGGTGAGGAATAAAGTGCATGAATATAAACTTTTCTTTTATATCACTTTGGTTGGAATTATGCTTTTGGTTGTGACAAGTCGAGCAAGGAATTTGTTTTATATATATTCAAAACTCAGCTTGTATGTCAAGACTCAAATATCGAGTAAAGTTATTTTACATTTGATACGTCATGTATCTAGCCCAGTAGTTTGAATATGTACACAAATCTTTCAGAAAAGTAAAGATTTTTAAACGTATTACTTGAACTATAAGTAAAATAGTTAAATTTGATAACTACAACAGTATAAGTTAGAGCACTAGTTTAAACGCGGGATTTTTGTATTATGATTAGGAGATTAACTGAAATGTAAAACAGTTTTGATAACAGAAGTGTCTTAAAAATACGGGATTATAATTTTAAAAAGTTGTTAGACATGAAGGTTGTACTTCTTAATTCTAGAGATACAGATTGAGAATTTTCGAGTCAAATTATTTGAAAAACTGGTGTTTGTATAGAATGATGCTTCCTCCTGACAGAGTTGTTTTCTTTAGTTTATATTGTTAACTTACAAATGGAAATAATTGAAAAGGTGGAAGTTAGTGAACATTTGGCCATAAGTTATCATGTTACAATTAGGTTTAATGTTTTATTATGTATGATATTATGACATTTAAATTACCATTAATGAGAAATTACAATCCCATTATTTGAACCAAAAGTTGAAGTGTGCAGTACTTTTAAAAGTCTGGATTATTTACTGTAGAGTTTTTTAAATACAAAAATTGTCAGTTGATTTGTTGTTGTGTGACTAGGCATGAAAATCAGCTGTTGTATAATTCAAGTTCAAATGGTGTATGTGGAGTGAACCTTCATTTCACTGATCCAAAGTAACATGAAAGTACACAACTTTAGGGGAACAAAACTTGTATTAAAATTAAGTAAAATAATGTGAATGCCATGTTAATATTTTGTACTTTGTATGAGACTGTTGACTGAGTTGCATTATTTAACTTTATGAGGACAGTTAATTAGATCTGTTAAAGTTAAGTTAAAGATCTGTTAAAGTTAAGACATTATTTTTTGTTACTTGTTTGATAAAAAGATTTTTTAGGGGTACTGTTGCAATAAAACACTTGAAAATGATTCAGAATGGATGATTAAATAAATATTCCACCTGATCATTATATATAAACAAAGCTACATAGATCATATACTTGTCATAAAGTTGTCTATAAATGAAATTTGAACAGTTATATAAACTTTGAATAAGTTAAGGAAATGAATGAAAGTATGTGCTTTATGGAATAAATGAATTTACTTATAGTTAAGAATGACACTGTGGTGAATGTTATCAAATTATTGTTGCTTTTCTTTGTAAGATGAAGTTGTTCATTCAACAGTGTTTAAAATAAAAAGATATGTGAAAACACATTACTTTCAATAGTTTCATTTGTCTTGCTGAGAATGAAAAAATTCATTATCTTTAGTTACTACGTATGAGTGTTTGAATATTTTTCAGGAAAGTTTAAGTTTAGAAACATACTATATTTGTTTTATTTCTTCTTGTTTCAGATGCGTGACACAAGTGGAATAAGATCTTTAACTCCACATGGCCATGTTGGATTTGATACTTTTCCTGACCAGTTAGTGAAGAAATCTCTTCAGCAAGGCTTTACCTTTAACATTCTCTGTATAGGTCAGTGATCAAGAGTCTGTATACTTAGGTTTTATGTATAATCTCTCTGCTAAACTTATAGACAGAGTATTTGTAAATTACCTTTATATCTTTTTCAAACCTAGTTCTTGACTTGTACATTGATATACATGGTAACTCTTATTACCTTACCAAACTAGACATCAGAAACAAAGTAGTCTTGTATTAGGTTAATAGTAATTTCAGTGTTATTTACATAACTGTAAAGTAGTACATTTTAGAAGAAAACTGTGAGTTTTGCAAAAAAATGCTCCCTTCATGCTTTAATTTTTTTTTTTTTTGTTTAGCCCTCTTGTATCTTATTGTGAAACTTTTTGTATTTTTCTGCAGTTTCTGTTCCACATATTAAGGAATCTATGATCATTGAACTCTTAAATGTATTTTGTTCCAATTGAAATTGTGTATTGCTTTATAGGGCTGTAAATATTCTGGAAACCAGGCATAATTTTACACTTACATCAAGCGATTTCTCATCGAGATCACAGGCTCTAATATTCAGTTTCATATGACAGAATTAAGCAAAATAAAGCTGCTTGTTTGTTTCACAAATATTTTAATTATTATGACCATGGTTTGAATTGGTGTCTGTAAAGACATTAACATCATGGTAAAACTAGTTGTAATAAATGAAATATTTGTGAAATATACAATTTACAGTTGTCTTTGTTTTCTTTTGCCTAGCAATAATGGAGTTTTGTCAAATACTGATGGTTTTGAGTATTGATTATATTAAGTTTTTTGTTACACACTTGCATGTGTGTGTGATTCATTGATGAGTTTCTGTTAAAAAAATTTCTAACATGAACGTGAAAGTAGTATTGTCAACAGTTTACATGTATTTAGGTTAGAAAATAGGCTGCATGAGCCACCAACTGGAGGTTTAATTTTTTAACCAAACTCTTTGATCTTCTGTGTGTCAGGTGAAACAGGCTTAGGGAAGTCTACCCTGATAAATTCACTGTTTAATACCAACTTTGATAGTACTCAGACTTCTCATGCATTGCCAGGAGTGAGGCTTCGGTCAAATATGTTTGGTAAGTATTAGAGATTATTTATTAAGTGAGGTTTTATTTATATATTAACTAATTAGTAAAAAGTATTTATTATTATTTATTTAGAAAGGATACAACCTTTAAATTGAATCCCATTATATACGTGCAGGTTCTGATGTATAGGTTGTTTTCAACAGTAAACATTCTTCTAAAAGATGTATCACATTATCTGTATAGTTATTAGTCACAAGCTTTATTCACTACCAACAATAATAACAAAATAAACATCTGACAGTTGTTGCCAACTAGTCAATATCCTCAAAGAAAACAGATAAGACCAAACTTAGATGTATGTTTGACATTGGTGTCCCACATATGTATGTCTCTCTCTCTCTCTTTTCATAGTGATTTTAATTAATCTAGTTTACACTAAAACTGTTCCTGTTAGAGTGCATGGTAATATAATTAGCATCATTACCACTTATGTATGTCACAGGATATAGCAGATGTAGTGTCATTTGACATTACAATCAATACTTTCATAGTGCAGCCTTTGGTTTTCAGTTTCCCCATTGCTACATGTTTAACAGTTGGCTCTGTAAGCATATAACCAATAGTTGACTTGATTAACATGTTAGAACTAGTTTATTTTGGTGGCACATGTTAAGTCTTGATTATGAAAACAAGATAATGTTTGCACACTGATATTGTCTTCTAAGTGTTGTGAACTAATGGAGTATTTTGTCAACAAAGTTTTTATCATTTCTTTCTTCCTGCTATATTATGTTTAAGTTAGACAAAATATATGTCTCTCTTCATTTTACATAGAGGTTGGATGGCCACTCTTTCATTCCTTCTGTTTTCATCACCTACTTCCAAACATTCATTCCTTAACTGAGCAGTTTTACTGTTGGCTTAAATGCACAACTTCTACACTATAAATGGCTCTATGAGCTTATTAGTAGAAAGTCAGTAACTGTTATTTAATGCATGAACATAAACAAATTTAGAAAACACAGTTGTTATATTAAAAGTGTTGACTTAACAGTATTTAACATCCTTCCTTTTGATAGTAAGATTAAATTCACAATATTTTGTACTAACAATAAAAAAAACCTTGTTGTTACAAACACTAGGTGGTAAAGAAATGAAAACTCTGCAGCATTTTTTGTTCAATGTGAGGCATGATTGTGAGTAAAACCTACAAGTTGTTTTGGCTGCACAGTGCACTAGCATGTGTCTTGAATTTGTATCACTGCAAAGTTTCAACACATACACTAAGCCTTTGAGCAAAACTCCTATCCCTACACCAGTCTGTGATGCATTTTTCATAATATTACACTATACCTCTCGTTTATGCACTCTGCTTCCCATGAGTAGACTGTGTTTACCAAAAGTTCATTCTTTTTTCTGGCTTTACAATGTTCAGTTATTTTCTTCTTTCATTACAGATTGGATAATTTTTGTGTTTATTATTTTCAACTTTTAGATAACTTTTGAAGTGTTATCTTTTTTACCTTCATTTTATTAATTTTAAGAAAGAAAAATGCAAATTTTTAAAACTTGTTTCACTTAGAACTTCTGATATGAATTAACTGTTCTTATATTAATTTGATTTCTTCTCTTACTTAAAATACAAGATTTCAGGACGTGTGTCCGTGTCTGTAGTATGGTTTATTTAAAAGGAATATTCCCAGTGTCATTAAACCCTTGTTCAGATATTGACAATTAAACTTAATTTCATCAGTTCAAAAATTACCAAAGCTTACATACTATAGACCTATTAAATCTACTAAAACAATAACAGTAATATTACAATTTTCCATGAATTTAGCTTCTTGAATATTGTTGAATACAATTTCTCATATCTGCATTTTTGGAACCCCTCAAGATTCAGATGTCTTACTTGAAAGTTTTATTTTATTAAGTGAGCAGTTTTACTGCAATTTTTTTTTTTAAATCATTAGATCTTTTATACATTCTTCATCTTGGGCCTACAACTCATGACTTCCTATTTCTTTAACTTCTGTTGAGCCTGCATTGTCTTTGGATATTTTTGACCAGCTTCTTCCTTAACCTGCATTTGGTTCTTTTATACTAGATAAAGATCAATTAACACCCATCTTTGTCTTCCACTGCTCTGATAACTCAGGTATGTACCATTTGTTTTTTTACAACAATTGTCTGTGCTGGTTCTCAGGTGTGTCTTACATTCACCTCACCTCATATTATTTTTTTCTTTCTTCCTCATTAGTCTGACTGTTCAGTTATTGCAGATTCTTTTAGGGTGTTATTAATGTCAACTGTCAGTTACTACATCCTTCCTGAACTTAAGACTCCTTTTCTAGGTTTGTGGTTTGAATGATTTATCTTTTCTATATACTCATATCACTTTTATTTCTTCTCCTAGCTTTGAGATTTTCTTATTCTCATAACTTGACATTAATTATCATATCTTTTGCTTGTTCATCTTCTTAACTTCTGTTCTTCTCCTTTTCCTTTTAAGGCTTTCATCACTACCCTGACAGTTTTACTCAAAGGTTGCACTAAACTATTCTTTATATTGTCCCATTTTCTTCTCCAACTGTTGGCCAGTTCACTTGCTTTCTTTGTTTCTAGGATTTTCTTCATGATGAATTATTTTCTGGACTAATACTCCCTCAGTTGTATTTCAGGGAATTCTACTTGACATCCTTCATTCATGCAGACTTTTATAGAGGATTCCTCTTTTTATGGCCCCTTCCTGCAAACCACATCTCAACTTTGGTAGAAACTTTGCTCTTACACCCCTCGGTGTGGATTCCTGTACGGGGTGAGGGGACCTCCCAGGGAAGGTTCTGTTCTGTCTGGTTACCTTCTCTGGGATCTAAACATCCACCCATAACATGGAGGTATGGTGTTTTGCGAGACCTCCATACATATGGGTTACGTGGCCATTTACCCATGTTTATTAAAAAATTTTTAATGGACAGGAGATACAAGGCCATGTTGGTATTCTCGGGAACGAGCTTGCAGACACAGCAGCTAAATCTATCTGTTCCGGCACTATCACCACTGTGCTTATTCAATACATGGACTATGGTCTTGTATTTAAGGCTCGGCTCCGTGCCAGCTGGCAGTCCACTTGGAGTGAGCAACACGACAACAAGCTTTTTCAAATAAAACCCTGTATTGGGCTTTGGCCGTCTACCTTCCATAATGTTGAAAGGAGGAAGTTGTTCTAACTAGACTACGCATTGGTCACAGTTTTTTAACTCATTGTTTTCTTTTATCTGGAACTGATGCACCAGTGTGTAGTCTGTGTAACACTCGGGTCACAATAAGCCGCGTTTTACTTTCTTGCCATTGTTACAAGTCTCAATGACAGCACCATTTTAAACATGTTCTGTCTCAAGGTTTGTCCATAGCGTTAGTGTTATTGGTGATGGTGAGACTGTCCACCTTGGTAATGTTTTTAGTTTTTTAAATGCCATTAATCTTTTTAATGACATTTAGGTTTTTTAATTTATACATTAGACATTTTTTAATGTGATTCCCTTTTAAGAATCAAAGTCCATCTATTTCGATTTGAAATTAGAAAATGGCCGTAATGTTAAATAACTGAAAACCAGGACCGGAAGGGCCAACTTCAGGTAACTAACACTGCTGTTTGAACTTCCCATTAGTCATCCTGGAGAGTCATTATTAAAACTTTGCTGCAAGTCTTTTAAAACTTTACTTTTTGAAAATGGCCACAATGTCAAATAACTTGGAACCAGAATTGGAAAGGCTAACTTCAGGTGATTCACAGTGGTTTTTTCTAATTACCTGTTTGTCTTCCTGGTGAGTTATTATTTTACTACAAGTCTTTTAAAACTTTTATTACTTTATTTTTTGAAAATGGTCATTACATCAAATAACTCAGAACCAGGACTTGAAAGGTGAACTTCATGTGACTGACAGTGGTTTTTGCACCTACCTGTTAGTCTTCCTGGCAAGTTATGATAATTACAATTATGCTACAGAAAGTTCTTTACAACTTGTTTTACTGTACTTGTTCCCTTAATGTTGTAGACTAGATGTAAACATTGGTTTTATGCTATTTGTTTTTTTTAAACTTTGTTTTACCTTAATTTCCTTTTATGAATTTTACTAAATTTAATTTTAACTTTTTACTGGATGTTGGTGCAGATAGCCTAGCTGCTTTGTGCCATAAAACACTGAATCAACCAACTAACTCACTCTCATCAACCATTTACCCACACAAGTAAAATTTTTCAACCAAACCCCTCAAGGAATCTGGATATTCCAAAGCATACTTAACATCTGTTGATAATATAGCTGTTCTTCAACATTGGCTGTGTCTATCTAAGCTTTGATCTTTTATATTCCAATAAAATATCCTTGCAAATTTCTCCACTCTCATTAAAGCACACACTATCCTGGTAGTGTATATAAACATCTCAGTTAGATAATGTAATCACTTTTTTTCAATAAAACATATTCCAGGGTTTTCTCTTTCTCCTGAGTCCTGCTACAACCTTATAGGTCTTTTCTTAAATGTCTGGCATCTATTCAAGGGGATAAATCCATCTCTGCAATTCTTTTGCCATCTTTTTCTCATCTCTGCAAATGATTGTAATCTGATGATTTGTTTTGGCTTGTCAGGCCCCGGGAGCATTGTGTGACCCACTTTACTTCCTTTTGTGGTGATCATCTTGACTGTGTTTTCATTGGGATTCTTCAGTTTCCCTTGATTTTCCCCATTTCATTAAGGTGGATTCCTAAATATCAATTTTCCATATTTTGGTCTTTACAGGTGAAGTATCTTCTGTGATGCATTTCATCAGATTCAATACATTTGTCTTTTACTGTCCATTTTATTTATCCAGTGAGGGACATCTTATGGGCTGGTATTCATACTTCTCCCAATGTTTTTCTTAAATGTTCTTTACATGGGTGGGCAGCTTTCTTTTGGGAATCTTCCCCTACCCCATGGTTGGCTTTAACAATGTGTGCTGGATTAAAAGGAGGAGAGATACTTTTTTCAGTCTTGTTTCTATTTTCCAAGGTCTCTGACACTGGGTCACTGGATGACACTTTGTGGCAAGTGTTGCCCAGACAAGTGTGCTTTTCTTGATGCAATTCCACACTAGCAAACAATTTTATTATCATGAGACTATTTGAGTTCTTAACAGATGGTATGACCATATTATTGTGGACCACCACTCAAGAACTATCATGAGCAAAGCAAAAGATGATTCTGCCTGTACCTGCCAATCAATGAATGAGAAAATTGGTGTCAATTTTCTTTTCAAAATTCAGGGAATGTGATTTATCTATTGCACTATTTCCAATGCACTATTCCTCGTGATTTCCTTACATGCATTACTCCTCAGATTCTACTAGTGGAGCTAGAGAGTCCTTATATCCAGTTTCCAGTCACTTCCAGTCCAGAGTGATAGTGTGTTTTTTCCATTCTTGGAGATGAGGGCAAAGTTGGGGTCCTTCTACCTGGGTCCCTGGATGTTTTTCCCAAATGTCAGTAAAATGGCACCAGCCTATGCAGGAGCCTACTTGTAGTACCAGTTCAGATTTGATACTAAGCTATCCAGTTGAGAAGTGCATGACTGTTTTCTTTGATAAATGTTTATTTTGTATATTGTTCATGGAAGGAGGTCCATTATCTCCACATAATTTTGCACAAGTAGTGGTCCCAACCTAGGTCCTTGGTTCAGCACAAGCTCTATCTCCTATCCATAATTCCAAAGGTAAGTGGAATACTCCTTGTTCCCTTGGTTGAGGAATGAGGATGAATGTTCATAATTCCAGACTAGATGAATTTTGATCCTTTGGTTCAGTACGGCATAAATGATTCCATCATTCCAAACCTAGGATGTTGTGTTTTGAACTTCATCAGATGGAGGAGAAAGTTTGTCAACTTCAGTTTTATTTTCTTATTGTAATTCAAGTGGTTCAAATGTATCACTCCATGGCTAGAAGTTGGGATGCAATAAAAAAATTGTGGTTCAATATCTCTAGCTCCCAGTGCAGGATATAATGACCAAGACCTCTTAATTCCATCCCATAATTTTGGAACCTTGGCTCTCTGGTTGGGGCTGGCCTATAATGATGAATATTCACTTACTATTCCACCCTTGATACAGGAACTAGGTTACAGGTGAAGAGCATACCTGTTCTGCTTGTAGTATGGTTTTAACACTTGTGTACCACTTTTATCTTGGTACATCACTGTTATATGCAGATGCATTTTGTACAGATTGTGCCTGCACCTGCTCTTCCACCTTCTTGTATCTCAGAATGGCTGGTATGGATTTTAACACTTTTACTAATAAAGCAGAGAAGAATGTTTCCGATCTTCCTAGGTCATCTTCAGGTTGACACAGAGATGACCTAGGAAGGTTGAAACATTGTTCTTTGCTTTATTAGTAAAAGTGTTAATACCCATACCAGCTGTTCTGAGATATCTTTTTATTTCAAATGGGTTTCTCGTAATGAAGAATTCCTCCGCCTTCTTGTTGTGGGATTCTAGCTATATTTTCAGTATGTTTTTGAAGTTAACATTTTACTAAATTGCAAATGTATTTCGAATAATATTTGCCTCATCTAACACTCTCCTATCCTGCCTCCCCACTAAAGAGATTACATTATTTAAATAAATTGCTTATTTACAGTACCAGGATAGAGGAAGCATTGACAAGGATGGAGAAGTTTGCAAATTTGATATTGCACAGGGCATTTAAGTGGAACAAAAAGGGTTGTAGCATGTGGGAGCAATGCATAGATAGGCAAAGCCAATATCAAAGAATAACTATATTGTCAGCTGAGGTAACTATTATTGGAAATACATGTTCAATTTACAAAAATGTTAGTTTTTCTGAAGACATTTTCACTGGAATTCCCTGAAAGCAGCCTCCATATTTGGCATTGATTTACATTATAGTAGTTTCCCAACCCAAAAAGCTATTGTGCCACTATAGATTTTGTGAATATTTCAGTGCTGCCTGGTAACATTAGTTGTGATTTAATATTTTAAAAGAAAGGATGTGTCAGGAGTGGTCTGATTTTCTATGTGGTTGATCTCTGGAATTAGACAAATAAATTAAAGGAGATAAAAATTTTGCTTTGTTTGATCAATGATGACAATATAAGAAGTACTTTACCTTAAACTTTGTACTCCTCAGAGGGGTGACATATAAATTTGATTAAAGGGGATGCATAGAGAACAAATGTCAAAATTCTCGCATTAGAGGTGATTGAGGTTGTTTCTAAATATACCCCTATAAAATTAAAACTGAAAACTTGTATACTATTAAATTGATTTATCTACATTTTGATGTCAAGTTTATTTGTATACCATGATAATTAAATAATTTAAATTTTTAATGTAACTCACTAAAACATTATAATGTGCACTTACTCGCTCATCGCAAAAGGGTTAAGGTTAGTTGTAGGACGCAGATAAAAGTAGTGAAAGTTACTGATAAATTGGCAAATAATGATCTGTGCCCTGGCACTTTGTAGGAAACTGCATTAGAGCACATAAATAAGTAAGCTTATTTATTATCATTTGCTGGCAAGGTAGTTAAGGCAAACATGCTTGCCATTTCAGTCATGAGGGTATTATAATGTGACAGTCAATCCCACTATTTGTTAAATAAAGAGCAGCCCAAGAGTTGGCAGTTGGTGGTGATGACTAGCTGCCTACCCTCTTGTCTTATACTTGTAATTAGAGACAGGTAGTGCAGGTAGCCCTTGTGTATCTTTGTGTGAAATTCAAAAACAAATAAACAAAACAATTATTATTTGTAATGTGGTTAAAGAAATTACAGCATCAATGATCATTAAACTGAAAAAGTGTAAAATCGTAGTTCAGACATTAGATTTACAATATACAGTGCTGGCCAAATTCTTAAGGCCAATGAACATAAAGAAAAAATATGCATTTTGCATTGTTAGACTGAACCACTTCTTTGAGTAGAGCTTTGAAAGATGAAAATAAGAAAAGGGAAAATAAAAATAAAAAACGTTTTTAGCATTTAACAGGGAAAATGTGAACACTATGAAATTAGCCTAAATACTAGCTGGTCAAAAGTTCAAGACCATACTGAAACAAAGCATTAATCGTTAAACACGTAATAAAATTTAGTCATTTGTGTTCAAGCATTAGTGTTGTCACCATCTCCCACTGACATTTCCTGTGTTACATTGGGTAAAAACATGGCAAAGGTTAAAAAGTTGACAGAGTTTGAACATGGCAGAATTGTCAAGCTGCAAAAGCAAGGTTTCTCTCAACGTGCCATTGCTGGTGAGATTGGGAATAGTAAAACTGCTGTTGCAAATTTCTTAAAAGACCCTGAGGGATACGGAATGAGAATTTCAAATGGTTGGCCCAAAAAAATTTTGCCAGTGTTGAGCAGGAGGATTCAACGGGTTGTCTGGCAAGATACCAGCCAATCAAGGAACCAGATTAAGGCCTTACGAATGCAGAATGCAGCTCAATAACAATAAGATGGCATCTATGAGAGGAAGGCTTTAAAAATTGTAAATGTCTTCAAAGGCCACGCCTCCTTCCACACCACAAAACAGCTCGGTTAAACTTTGCTGAGAAGCACCAAACATGGAAGAAGGTTTTGTTCTCTGAGTAAAAAGTTAACCTGGATGGTCCAGATAGCTTCCAATGTTACTGGCACGATAAGAATATCCCACCAGAGACATTTTCTACATGACAGAGTGGAGAAGGTTCCATCATGGTCTGAGGTGCTTTCTCCTTCCATGGAACAATGGAGCTTCAGGTTATACAGGGACCATCCAGCGTGTTCAGCTGAACTGAACCCCATTGAAAATGTTTGGGGGTGGATGGAAGGGAAGTCTGTAGAAATGCACGTCAATTCCAAACAGTGCATGATCTTTGCGAAGCCATCTTCACCACTTCGAATAACATTCCAGCCAGCCTTCTGCAAACGCTTATATCGACCATGCCAAAGCGAATGTTTGAAGTTATTCACAATGACGGTGGTGCAACTCACTACTGAGACCTCTTGTTGGGCATTTCCTTCCCTGTTTAGGACTTTTTTGTGGTATGGTCTTAAACTTTTGACCAGCTAGTATTTAGGCTAATTTCATAGTGTTCACATTTTCCCTATTAAACACTGAAAAAGTTTTTTATTTTTATTTCCCTTTTTCTTATTTTCATCTTTTGAAGCTCTTCTCAGGTAAGTGGTTGAGTCTAACAATGCAAAATCCATATTTTTTCTTTATGTTCATTGGCTTTACGATTTTGGCCAGCACTGTAGTAGTTCTGTAAATATAAGCCATAGGCTCACAGTTTCACCATTACTTGTATACCAAAGACAGTTGGAATCCACCATGTGAATAGAGTTTCTTCACAAAGAATACATTTCTATATTCCAAAATTTGCATTGAGTAGGGAATAACAAAAAGTGTTAAGTCCATCTACATCTACTCAACACCTTATTGTTTTAACATTATATATTTTACCTTCCATACTGTACTACTTTTACAAAAAAAAGAACAATAATAGGAGTGTTTCCTCAATATCACACCTAATGAACTTTTGCTGTCCCTATTTGTGGTAACTCATTACACAGTCTTTCAGTATTGGACCTTATGCATGTTATAGATTATTTATCCACAGTCCATACACCTATCTCTTGTACTCCCTATATGAATTCCTTTCTCTTGTTTTGTTCTAGAGAAAGGGAGAACTCTTGGTTCCCCAGTGCCAATGGGAAGTTGATATGGAAAGTTTCTCCTTGGATCAGTGTAATCTTGCTGCTATGTGACTGTAAGAGGCTGTTTTAGTTACCATCCTGTACCAACACTTGTGTTTATACTAAGAGTATCCATACATGTACCGAATGCAGTCTCCCTCCCACAAGGTACACTCCAGGGGCTTTATCTTCACTGCCCCTTGGCTGTCTTATCAGTGCAGGGCTTTTAGCTCTTTGCTCTGTGAAGAAATGAGTAATGTTTCTGAAGGCAACATTTTCCTTTCTTAAGAATGTATTTCAGAAAGATACATGCCAACAGAACCACACAATTTTGCTTCCCACTTTGGGTACATCTCTTGTTTCATCAGTAATTAGCTTTTGGCATAATCATTGTACTTATGGGAAGTATGGCAAATGTGGAAAATGTTTCTTTGTCCTGTTGGGAGAGATATTAAAGCTGGGCAATTAACATGATTTTTTTATACTCAAGTACATCAATTAATATAACATAAAATGACCAGTTATCAAAAATCAATTAATGTCATGAAATAATGAATTAATTGAAATTGGGATTAAATCAGTTAACGTCATAAAATAATCAGTTATTCAAAATTAGGATTAACACAGTTAATGTTTTAAAATAACCAATTAACCTTTTGTTTTCAGTTATTACTGCTTGGGGTTATTCCAACTGTAGAATGAATCAAAATGTTAATAACATGATTTCTTATTATTTTCATTTAATTCAAGGTTGCTCAGCTCAGTCGATCAGTATTGTGACACGTGAAAATATTCAACTAATAAAAATTAATCTTTATAATTATTATTTTCAGTGGTTTTGAGTGTCAAAGTCTTGTGAAAATATTGAATTTGTTGAATGTAATTCTTAAAAAAACATGACAGTTAATCAGTTAGCATATTCCATACAGCTCTAAAGAGAGCTGGTCTGATTGCACAGTAAACTGACACGATACACCTTATTAAGTGTACAGCTTTGTTTAAAAGCTCAGCATTTGTGGAAAAACTTTTCAGCAGTAGAGAAAGATAATAACTATCTGTTCTATGGGTAAATTAATATCTGTTTGAAATACATGGTAATTAAAATGTCAACTTTCGTTTGAAGAGCCACGCCAAAATGAAGTATAATTGGATATTTTCATTTTTTTGTAGAATCACATATGGGTTACTTAAATGTGGATAGCTTTTGATAAAGTACTGCTAGAAGTTTGTGTTTTTGTTTTACAGAATTACAGGAGAAAAATGTTAAACTGAAATTAACTGTCGTAGAGACTGTGGGATATGGTGACCAAATCAACAAAGAAGATAGGTATGCTTCTTAAAAAAGGATTTATTAAACTATTGTTGCAAAAGAGTTACTTTATATCTTTGAAATCAGGTCTTGAACATAATCCATAAAGTATAGTTTAGTGTTAAGTAAAGAAGTTTGTAATTAGACAATTCAATGAATATATGTAGGTTTGGAGTTAGGAAAACTGTTTGTATGTTAATATACAAGTAATTACATAATTATAATTAATAAATCTTTCGTATAAAACTTTTTGACATTTAATATCTTGTTTCATTGCTAAATCTTCTCAATGTACAAAGTTATTTGCTAGAAGACTAACGTTTTGATTTCATTAAATGTCTTTTGTACACATGAAAATATGTGGAAATGTTTTCTTTGAATTTGTTATTTAAATAGATATATAGTTCAGAAGAAAATCTTTCTGTGCTATATTTTGTATATGTTACCTGGAAATAATATTTTTCAACTAAGGCACAAACAAAAATAATTCCAAGGTTTATTTAGATTGTTACCTGTAAGTAAAACCATTCACCTACAGAAATAAAGCACTTGTGTATGTAATAAGTAACGAAGGTGCATTTGTTACCTCTGTTTTACTATATACGATAGAAGGTTAATATATTTGAATAACATAGGCTTGACTGAAATTTTCTGTAGTTCCTCAGTATTGTATTACTTTGTTTTGGTACCCATGCCACTAATGAAGGTAACAAATGGCACTTAAAGCATCATATAAAGAACAGCTGACATGTTGTGAATTTTAATATAAAATGACTTGAAATATCAAACTAATAATGGAATATTTAGTAACAAATAATAACAATGGCTGAGCAGTATAACAAGGAAACTAATAACTATTTAACATGGAAAATATCAACTTCTGCAACTAGGATTTTTTAACAAGGTATTACACACTGTACTTACCTAAAGTTAAAATGTCTAAAATATATTGAAAGAAGTTGCATCTAATTCTTCTTAAGGAATGATATAGCAAAACTGAAATGTCATATCTATTAACTGAAGTTGACACAAATCTCATTTCTTCTTTTGTAGCTTCAAAACAATTGTGGATTATATTGACACTCAGTTTGAAAGCTATTTACAGGAAGAACTGAAAGTCCAACGCTCCCTTTCAGAATTTCATGATACTCGTATTCATGCTTGTCTTTACTTAATATGTCCAACTGGACATGGGTAAGTTTCATTACTTATGTGAATATTTGTCTTTATGTGATGGGTCCAACTGAATATGGGTAAGTTTATTTACTGATTTTCTTGTCTGTATGTGATGTGTCCAACTGGACTTGGGTAAGTTTCATTACTGATGTTGTTGTTTGTACTTATTATATGTCCAACTTCATGTTTGAAGACAATTCATTAAGAAAAATCTGAGATATCTCCAGTTTTGATCAAATTTCTTCCTTTTTTTTCTTCACATCAAAAGTAGAAAAGATGTATTTGTTAGAGAAACATTTTTTATATATGTTTTTCAAAGTTTATATACTGATAGATCATTTCCACCTATAATAAGAAGTCTCATTTTGTGTAAATGCAGCCACGTGTGCAAAGTTATTGAATAAACAACTGTTCAGATTTGTTGAAAATTTATCCTTACTCATAAAGTCACATCAGCTACAAGTTTTAATGTTTTTTGGACCATTTTTAGTTTTTTGTCCTTCAAATTAAAGACAGCTGATTTAGAGCAGCAAAACTATGTGGAATGATGTGAAGAATAATGACTATTGATTAGGCCAAGCAAACTAGATTAGCAGATTCTAGCTCAAGTTTTCAAAAGAATCATAAGGGGGGATTATTATTATCAGTCATTCCTTCTCAACTTTTCAGTATGAATTTACTAAGTTTTATTAAATTATGCTAGCTCAAAAATATTAATGTATCAACATTTAGTGTTAATACCCATACCAGCCATTCTGAGATACATTTTTATTTCAATTGGGTTTCTAGTCATCAAGAATAAAAAATGTTTAGTATCACATGATATTAGATTAAGCAATTAGAGTAAGTAATGGTGCTTGATACAGCTGTACTGATTGCATGGTGGAAGTAACTTTTTGAACTTGTAAGGCTAAATTCAGGGATTCAATTCCTCTGAGAACACAGCAGATAGCCCAATATGGTTTTCCTATAAAAAAAACATGAACATTGGTATGTATTAATGAAAAGTCAGGATAACTAATCAAAAAAACACCTCAGCTGTGGAAAACATAGGTGTGACCAACAAAAGGATTTAGTGTATGAATTTGAGGAAAGAAGTCTCGAGTTGGTTCACCAAATTGGTAGCTACACTTACAACATTGATAATAAATTTATAGCAAAATAGTAAAACAAATTATGCTCCCTAGTTAACTAATGAATGAATATTTGCTCTATAATTGATATCAGTACTATAAATGTTGCACATGTAAGTCACATGCTCAGTCATTTTCCCTTTTTTGACTGCAACTACTCCCCCCACACACACCTAAGTTGTTTTTTGATTATTATAAGATTTTTACCTTTAAACTGTGTTATTTTATGAATTAATAACTGAGATAATTTCTCTAGAGATACATTGTAAAGAGGATAGTTATAAATGAAGTATCTGTAATATTGTCAACAGACTGATTTTAATACCAAGTTACATCTTGTTGGAAATAACCTTTTTTACAATTAGGCTGAAGTCTATCGACTTGTTATGTATGAAGAAGTTGGATAACAAAGTCAACATAATTCCTGTTATTGCAAAATCAGATGTCATTTCTAAAACAGAGCTGCAACATTTCAAGATAAAGGTAAAGTTGTATGTCAAAAAAAAACAGTCACTTAGAAGACTTGAAGTCTTATGTATAATTCATTATTATCTGTTAAGCAGTGTTATTACTTAACAAATCATTTGCAAGTTATTATTAAAAGGTCAGTATTATAAGCTTTATCTTGATAAAAGCCAGATAACAATAAGCAATGGCTGATGCTTTGTTGGCCTAAGGTGTACACACAACTAGAATTGTAAATTAACATGTGGAGAGTTCCACTGAAAGAAAGCATCATCAAATAATTTAATTAAGAGTTATTTAAACAAGTGAAAATATATAACAGTAAATCAGTTATTTCTTGTATTTCAAAAGAAACCTGGAAACTTGGACATTTTCAAAATGGAAGTTTGAAATATTAACCAAAATCCTGAAAAAGGAAGAAAAACTTGTAGTCTTTTCTTAGTTTTTTCATTTCATAATTAAATGTACTCGTAAATCATGTTACATACTTTAATCAATTAATCTTTACTATTATACATGGAAATAATCACACAGTTCATTGCATTTGATGGTTAAGTAGGACAGATATTCCATTACAAGGAAAAGTGATATTTTATTACATATCGTCAAGCTGCATTGATCTTGTTAAAGTTCTTTTTCTCCACTGTTACAGTTTGTATTACCTTTGCTAATCAGATTACAAACTCAAGTGGTGCTAGTGTCATAGTTTGGTGTATTCTGTGATGTTTGTATTACCTTTGCTAATCAGATTACAAACTCAAGTGGTGCTAGTGTCATAGTTTGGTGTATTCTGTGACATTTGTGTCACCTTTCATAATCAGATTACAAACTAAAGTGAGACTGACCAGCTAAGATTTAAAAAAGAAGTTGTAATATCAGTTTTGCATACGTGGATGTGAAGATGTGAAACTCAAGGGTAAAATTTTCAGAAAGCATCAGTCTTCATTAAACTTGTAAAGCAAGTTGTATAAATTAACATAATCAATTAACTGTGGAAGACATTTATCTCTCCTTTAACAAGTTTTCCATATGCTGATTTTTGTGAAACTGTTTGACTTAAAGTTTTCATCTGAGTATTACATAGAACTATGCTGTTTACATAGATCATGAGTGAGCTGGTAGCCAATGGAATTCAGATTTACCAGTTTCCAACAAATGATGAAAATGTTGCTGAGCTGAATGCCAACATGAATGTAAGTAAACAAGATCTTTGTTTCTTGTAAGGTAACACTGCTTGACGTGTTGCATTTCTTTATATTGAATTTGAATAAAGTAAACTTTTCCTAAGCTAGAAATTTTAAAATTATTTTCAGATTTTCCATAGTTTGCAATTATTGGCTGAAATTAATTCCATTTATTAATGAATGAGAATGAACTCTATAAGGTGTACAAGACATAATTTATATAGTATACAGATCTACATAACAGAATTTCATCTGAATTCACTTTTCCTGTTATCTGAACCAAACATGGTATGCACCCACATGGCTCTACAGAAATTTATTTGGGGATTGGCATTTGAATCTGATCCACATGCCATTCGTTCTTTTGGGGTCATTGTATGTCTGTGTGTATACTTACATGCTTAGAGTTTTTGACTGGTCTCAAACAAATGTAGCACATACATTTCAGGTTCACTTCAAGAAATAATAGAGTGGCTTCAGATATCCCTCTATGCCCTCTTTAGGGCATTTCTTTTTCATATGATACTACTGTTCTCTACCAAACTTTGTTGAGGGCATCTGAGGAGTAGCATAGGAAGAATCAGGATTCAGATCAGATCATCTGGTGTTGCTCTCTGGAGGCCCCTATTTATCTTTTAAATGTAAAATAGATGCATATATAAATTAATTGAAACCTAAATGTAAGAATCCATTACTAATTCTTGTTTCAGTTCAGTTCATTTTTACATTTAATTAATAGAAATTCTTGGGTATTACCAAATTTCTTAAATACTCAAGTTACTTATTTGTGCTGCATTCAACACTTCTGTAAGTTAAGGTTACATTGCTTTCTTGTTTCTTAGATTCTGTAGATACTTTGGTATACATTAACATCACTGATTTCAATATGTAGATATTTCTCCAGCACTTATTGTGATAATATTCTAGAAAAATATATCCTTATTGACACCTCTTTCCACAAAAATGTGGAAAGTACAGAGGTTCTTTGTAGAAAGACACCCTTCTTACCAGAAATTTCTATGGGCAACTAAAGAATGTGTGATATTATGCATGCACTATAACTAAATATTGTGCTCAGCATTTTATACCCTAAGACTAGTTCTTTTCTTAAGGGCTGAGTACAGCTACAGTTCAGCTGGCACGGCTGTGAATCTACAAATCCATGGTTTGCATTCTGCTGCTAAGGAAAAAATTGTACCTAATTCTCTGGGGTCATTGGTGTATTGTAATACTGACCAAATTCACTGTTCAATTGGAATAGAGAAAGAGTTTACTGCCTACCTTTAATCAGAAAACTAGCCTAAAATTAGGATGGATAGTATGGATGACCCTTTGCAACTGTAACTATATGACTGTTATAGTAGGTACTTGTTGACCTAATATAATATCTGTATATAACTTTACAACTTGTGTACCTAAAATCATCTCTGTGTAATGACCTTACATTTACAACTGGTGTACTTAACATTATCTCTGCATATGATCTTACATTTACAACTTGTGTACCTAACATCATCTCTGTGTATGGCCTAACATCATCTCTATGTATGATCTTACATTTACAACTGGTGTGCTTCACCTCATCTCTGTCACTTTTACAACTTATACACCTAACATCTTGTATGTATGAGAGGTAGTGAATGATAAAATAATGATAAACAAGAGTTTATTATTATAAGTTTAAAAATAAAAAGTTAATCTTATAAATTTGTAACATGTTTATTAATGGTAAAATATTCTAAATATCCCAAATATCCTTTAAATAATCAGGGAGCTTTTTATCTCCTGTTCTTTTAACCTTATTTTTAAATAATCAGGGTTCTTGTTATCTTCTGTTATTCTTTTAACCTTGTTTATAAATAACCAGGGTGCTTGTTATCTTGTATTGAAATATATATATGCAAAGCGGCTTGTTTGGGTTGAGAAAATATTTTACGAGAAGAGCGAACAACGCTTCGATCTTCTTCGGTCATCGTCAGGTTCACAAAGAAAGAAAGAGGTAACTTTGTTCGCTCTTCACGACGTAAAATATTTTCTCAACCCAAACGAAATGCTTTTTATATATATTTCTCTACAAGTGGGTTTTCTCGACATCACTGATTGTTATCTTGTATTGTTCTTTTAACCACTGCCTTTAAATAATTAGGGTGCTTCTTATCTTCTATTGTTCTTTAACCTTGCCTTTAAATAATCAGGATTTATGTTGTTTTAAGTTTGAGTGTTATATTGTGTTGTTTGTGTCCTTTAATAATCAGTTTTATCATCTACATTTCTGTTAACCTCACCTTTAAACAGACAGGATATTATCATTTTTTACTGGTTTATGTTTGATTTTGTCTTTAACTGTATGTATCTATATACTGCAGTAGAGAAAAAAACAACTTATAGATAAAGTGTAAAGTTTGACTTAGTTTCTTTTTTTAAGAGATACTCACTTAACTATTGAACATATAAAATAGTGTAAACTCTTTCCATGATCTGACTTTGAAATCAAATTATTTTATACTGCTCTTAAACAGTAAATGTATGTTTATCTATTTAGTTAATCATTTTCCAAGAATAAATCCAACAATTCTTTCAACTGGGAGAAATATATTTTTTATTTACACACACTTATATTTTAATAATTATTTAAGCACAATATATAGTCTTAACAACCATGAAAGTTTATTCTGAAATATTGAGTAATACAAAGATATAGAATGCCTTTGCAAAAAAGACCTGTAAAGTGACAATGTATATACTGATTCCTAGATTATATCAGTACAAGTGCAATACCTTTTCAGACTTTAAAGTTTGTTGTAACACTGTAACCCTCATACATAGTGTTTGTTTTACTTGTATAGGCTATTGAAGACTTAGCAGTAATAGAGTGTAACAAGACAATCGATCCTTTTTTATTCTTTGCAAAATAAGACATTTAAAATAAATATATTTTTCATATTTCTCTTTCATACAGAAGCAAGTTCCTTTTGCCATTGTTGGAAGTACTGATACAATCAGATTTGGAAATAAAATGATTCGAGCTAGGCAATACACATGGGGTACTGTCAAGGTAAATACTGATTATTAAAAAATAAGTGTTTCTGTTTTATCTTGAATCACTAAACAGTTGGTAGGAATTAGTATTTTTACTGGACACCCAGGTACTCGTCTGTCATGGCTGTTTCCAGGTTCTAGAAAAAAACTGTACAAAGTGTAAGTCATGTTAAACAGTGCTGCAGACAAACTGTTATTTTTAAGATAAAACATTAAGCAAAAGAGAACATGATGCAAAAGTGAAGATAAAAGTGGAAGCAAAGTCATAAAACTTGATTTCTAGTGGTGGCCCAGCAGCTTGATAAATAAGTCATTAATCTTTAACATTGTACAAAAATCCTTGAGTTTGTTATAAGTTAAGTTGTTTAAGTGTTCATTATGCTTATACCTTACTTTTATTTCTTCCATTTTCAATTATGAATATAGGAGACAATTAAGTAAGCAGCAAATTTTCTATTAGTTCAGTTTAAATTTTTATTTGTTAAATGATTGTTGTCTGTTTCACTATTAATTGGTTTGTGGTTACCATATTTCAGAGCATGGCACAGTTGACAACTTAGGACAGAAACGAGGCCTATCATTCAAAGGGAACTTCTAAACCTGATAACTGTAATCCGTAATAGTGAATACTGTAAATTATTGAATTGACCTTTCAGAAGCTTCTACAGTTATAAAAAACTAGTTTGACATGTTTCAACTGTAGCTAGCTCCTGATTGTCATAGTTTGACGTATTAGGATGCAGTAAATGTTGACATAGAGCCATTGTTTCACTTCACTGCATGAGAAATTAGGTAAGCTCTGCTAATTGATTGTGCTAATGTTTCTGATAGCACAGGTGCACTCTGTAATGCAGTAACTTGCATATCTTGTCATGTACAAATATAGTATGCACAATGTGGATATTGTGTAATGGCAGTCAGCCAGGGTGAACCATTAAAAACTACTTTGTGTCATTACCAGTTACTAATATCAGTAAGTTAATAATTTCAATTCAAAGAAACAGTTTAAAGCTTTATACCTTGTTGTTACTTTCATAACCACTAAATTAGTGAAAGAAAAAGTGGAGGAATGTTTCACTGAATTTGTTACTGTACCTGATTATTAGTTAGAATACATACATTAACCTATACTTTGCAGGCCTATGCAATATACACCAAGACCACTGAAAGGTTTTAAGAGTTAATATCATTTTCATCTTTCTTTTTTTATGCTTTATGTCTAAACATTCATAAATATTTATTATCACTAGTGTTAGGTATACTTTTGCTAGACAAATTAAGATAATATTGCACATGAAGTAAACCTAAACTATGTTTCATCACTGTTCATTATGTTTTCTGCATGTTAGAAACTGTTGTCTTGAAAGTGGTTGGAAATTTTCAGACATCCAATTAAGATTATAGTACCTGTTTAAACACTAATAGAAATGTACTCAGTATGTTGATTGTTATCACCTTGAATCACTAGAAAGTAAGGTAACAATGTACACAGTGGATTATTCCTGTCAAATTGTTAGATTAATTGCTATTTTACCATCTAGAATCACTATAGAGGTAGGTGTGAATAAATGCAATGGATTATTATTGCCACATCTAAAAAAAAACACATTATTATAGATGATTTTTTTGTAGACTAAATTATATCAGTCATTAATCTATAACCACACATAAAAATAGTAAATTTGTGTTTTTTAGTATTTAGCAAAACATATAGTGATATAACAAGTGTTTCACTAAATTCTTATAGAAACACTTTAGAAAATATTGTTCAAAACAAATCTTGGCCTGAATCCCATTTAAGTAAAGATAATTATGTAGTATAGTATATTATATAATTATAAAATGATTAGTAATTTTCTTCTCATAAGTATCTTTAATTTTTGGTTAAAAAACAGAAACCCTCACCAGTTGAAATGAGAACCA
>NC_134837.1:71995226-72051327 GCF_004210375.1 Tachypleus tridentatus | reverse complement strand
GTTTCTTTCCTCAGTAGTAAAAACATGATAAAAATACAACTTCTTCAACCTCGGCCTCTCGTGGCTATGTTTTTCAACCTATCTCTAAAACTGTTAAAACTACGTGTGTAAAAAACCAAACATATTTTAAACAATATCAGCGTTCTCATTCATTTTATTCTCACCTGCTCAATGATTGATGTGTTCTTGACATAAACTGATGGAGACACACAAAAATTATCCCAATTTCCTAATGTTTGTAACCATTGTCCTTCTGTTGGAAAACAATGAATTAACATAAACAGTTTTATTATCCAGTTTATGTGTGTAAAGCAACTGTCACAAAAAACGGCAACAAACTACAAGACATGGTAGCTAACTTCTCTTGAAAGACTTTGATAACACTGATGGTCGATATTAGTAAAAGTACACCTGCTTTCTCAGACGAAGCAGGTCACGCAAATACAACACTTTTGTAAAAAGAAGTTGTTACTATTGCAACACCAAATATTTTAACAACATGATATAAAAATACTTTTTTTTACAAACCTCTTGAAAAGGCCTCATAATCACATATATTACATACAAAACAAGTACAACAATCAAATACACAGTTATATACAATTAAATGCACCGAATACTATCTGTAATTGCTCATTTTAAAGGACACACAATAACGTAACGTTGTGAACAAGAATGAACAAGTTTACAATAAAATTGAAAGAAAGAATTGACATCATTACGAATAATATACCTGGAATAATCAAAACTTATTTTCTTTATTAACTGACCCTTATAAAATGACAACAGATTTAAATGGATATTTTTGGCTAAATAAATCTTCCTAACAGTCATAATACAATATTCAGCTAATGTAATCAAAAACATACACTGTAGGCTGTCGTCTTTTCTTAATCTTTCTAGGAAGCCTTGTACAAGAATTCGTCGTTTCTGATTTATTGGTACTGATTTTTGAATGATAAAGAAAATAGTGTTAAAACTAATGTCCATAAGGGTTGAACCATTGGACACAGGCAATATAAATGTTTTATTGTTTCAGTTTCTTTACCATAAAGTGTACATAAGCCAGTATCATGTTTTTGCATATGAACAAGTTTATTGTTCGTCATTAAAGCATTGTGATAAAATAAATAATCCACATCAGCAAAGACAAAGCCCTTAAATGGGTGATAAGCATATTTATGTATTTTTTTCCAGTTAGTATATCTTTCCATACAATAATTTCTTTAGTAGCGGGAATAGAGTGCAGGTATATTAACTCAATCAGTTTTTTAGCAGGAAAACCGTTTAAGTTGATAACATATACATCGGAAACTTACTAAACTTAACACATGGGTTTCGTAATATAGAAAGTCTTTATTTCAATTTTCATGTTAATAATAACTTACATGGTGTGTAATGCCCATGCTCTCAAAACTTGTTTTATAAATCGCTTTTATTGTGATGTATCTTCACTGTAAAACTCATAATAATTATTAACACAACTTTCTTTACTGACTTTGTGCGTATTTACATTTAAGAAGGAAAAAATCAGATTCCAACCGCTTACTTTGTGTGTCGTACGCCGCTGCCGTCGGATATTTTTACTCAGTAATAAGAGATCGTCATATGTGAAAACGTAGAGCTGTTCTCTTTGAAAAGAAAAACGTATAAATGTATTACTAAAGTACAGACGTTCGTCGTAGAACACAGTAAGGGAATTAACGTATTGCTTTATTGTGTGATGTATGTAAGAGATTATCAACTGTACTAAACCATTTTCTAATTTTCTTAATGTACAACCAAATAGTTTCAGATTAATAGAATATCTCTTATTATAATTACACGAATGTATGGGAAACATTGTAATTTATTAAACTTGTCATAAGACATGCGTACTGGGCCCATTTCGTATATATATATATATATTCACACTATATTCTCTATGTGGACCTTTGGGATTTTCAAAAATTAGAGAAGTGTATTACATTAATAGCATTCAAACCACACTATCATCGCCAAGTCAATCCAGAGCTCATAACTAGGATTATGAGTCATACCTGGAGTTATGATATACAACACAACCACGATTAGGAGTTATATCTGTAGTTGTGGTATATTATATAAAAAGAATTGTCAGTCATACCTGAAATACTATAACAAATAAATTTTATAAAAACAAGTAGGAATCGACATATACGTAGTACATACTCAAACTAACATAATTACACTGATTTACTATAGTGTGGATAATTTTTTCTATTTTATTTTAACTAACTCAGTTTCATAGTTTTGACTTTCTTATTTTAATGGCTTTTCGTAGGATCAAAACTTTATACAGTACTATAACTAGCTAGGTGACGTATATATCGATCCTACCTGCCTGTATAAAATTAAAAAAAACAAAAAACATTGTTCTTGTTTGCTGTATTCCAGTGCGCTCGTATACGCAATTCAATTTTAATACTCATCAGGATTTCTACCAACCTACCCTCAACTCTAATAATACGCTAGAAAGAACATATCGTCCGTTTGATACACATACATGTATGTATGTATATACTAGTATCCTTTTCGGTAAACGAAAACAATCATTGGGACCTCAGACAGAAGAGTTATTTGGAATAATTAAAGTTAAAAGATTCGTCATTTCCTTTTCTGGAAAAATCACTTACATACTTACTTACATGAAAATTTGTAGAAAATAAAATTTTCTTTCACGCTGTAAACACGTACATACTAATTTAGGAGGCTTTATAAGTAGTATAATAAACTTTAGTTTTGCTCTGCCACTACTGCAAAATAGTTAATGTTCAGGTGTTTTAAAGTTTATTTGGAATGGGTGATTTTTATTGCCTCTATTTTTTTTCATGGTGATAGTTTTAACCATTAACTCATGCAATCGTATGATATCCCTAACTATTGAATCATGGCCAAGTGGTCAGGGCGCTCGACTCGTAACCAGACGGTTGCAGGTTTGAATCCTCGTCACGCCAAACATGCTTGTCCTTTCAGTGGTAGGAGCGTTATAATGTTACAGTCAATTCTACTATTCGTTGGTAAAAGAGTAGCCCTAGTCCTACAATGCTAAATTAAGGACGGTTAGCGCATATAGCCCTCGTGTAGCTTTGCGCGAAATTTAAAATAAACCAATCTTACCTACTGGGCAAACTGGACAATTGTCCAGAGCTTCAGACATGGAATGTCCTACATTATGAGGTCTCATTTACTGAATGTTGTACATGTCGCATGAGAGTTTTAACAATTGAATCATGTAGGTGTCTGTGGGTTTATAATCGGTTGATTACGATGTTATTTTCAGCTTACAATCAATTTATTTTTGTCCTTGAAGACCTTATTTTACAATTTGTTTTAAAATAAATAGTTTATGCACTCAATTCCAGATCAAGACGATCGCAGGGCCTAGGTACCTTCTATTTGTAGGCCTTAAGCAGTGTGCTTAATAAATAATCCATCCCTGCATATACTTCCACCTGTAGTGAAATATAATTATATGAGTAGTAAACCCGAAATCAGATTAATACAGCTAATTGTATTATCACATGCTGCTTTGTAATTACGTAATTTCTTGGCTGACGATAGATGTCGTAAAGTTGCATCAACTTGTCAAGAAATTTCCCATAATTAACTTTCCTTTACTACAACGAAAATAAAAACCTTGATAACCACGTGTTTTTGTGGTATTGTACTATAAACTAGAGCGCTGGTCTGCGAAACGTTAAAATTATAAATTTGGAGTTAATTGTCCTTAAAACGAATATGGTTTCTCAGTTACGTTTACTTTCATTAGAGGTATGTAGTTATCTTCCACGATTGCAATGTTCTGCTCTCAACTATCTCTGTTTTTGTTATACGTAACTACAGGTGGAAGTGAATATCCGCTCACAATAGCACGTGAAAGGTGTTTGACGATTTGCCGCGCGTTCTACATTTGATTACGGTTTTCGAAACGTAATAAAGACTCTTGCGAATAAAACACATAATTGTCGAATATAATAAGCACGTGTAAATCATTAAGCTTACAATTCATGTCAATTCTGCTCTCTCACTGGCGGCGGCGAGCAACAAAAGCAACGGTAGACAAATTACAGGGTTTCTAAATGCCTCCAAAAGCCAGAAGACCTGGAAATGAGAAGCCGTTCGGGACCTGTGCTCTGGCAAACAAAAAACAGCAAACGTTAGAAAAATGCATAATTTTAGTATCTCTTCCTATTGTAAATATTGTAACGCAACGGCTGCATATCAATCAAGAAGCGACGAACGAAACGTCGGGTAAACTGACTTTATGATGCATGGAGAAAGAAACAATCATTATAAATCCAAGATATTCTGTTAGTTTATTTCTGAGCATAGTTACAAGTATATAGAAAGCGATAAAGACAGAGAGATAGATAAACTGCCAGTTCTGTCTGTTAATTATGATTATTACCGAGACAGTAAAAATGATTGCTGGAATGTGGTTCCGATTTGATACATATAGATTTGTTATGGAAATCTTGGTAATTAGGGGTTCTGTTTATAAGGCTGAGGACGTGACTGATTCGGGGCTAATTCATACGTGTCATTATGATATGAAATTTACAATACCCTAAATTAAAAACATTATAACAACGGCAAATGAAATAGAGTACAACATTGGCTAAACTCGGAGGCGATTTTAAAATTTAACTTGCTCGAAGCGGTAAAAACAGAAATATATAAATAACGTTTTATAAATTTGTATAGTATATAGTAGAATGAAACTTGTAGATCAGTATAAACCCTGGATCGTTGTAAAATGTAGACTTGCGTGGTGAATGAACTGGAATACACAGCCTTTACTTTTTTGTTGATAAAGTAACCCTAATATATACGGTACAGATCTTGGTTCGTTAAATGACGTTAACCGTTATGATTAGTAGAACTAAAACTAGCGAGTTTTGTATTTTTTATTTTATGTAGTCTGTACAAACTTCATTCATTAGATCGATAGACAGTCCGACTAAACTGAGTAAAACACCAACTATGTTGTAATTAAATCGCCTTTAAATGAATTGCTTTGACTTCAAGGGTGAACAATGATTTGGAACCAACTTTTTGCATTTATTGGTTAAAGTAAAAACGTTTTTTTCTTTGTGGAAGTCAATACTGAAATGTAAGGTACTTATTTATTATACAAATATCGATATGAGATTACATGATTGCTTTGCCTCGCAAGTTAATAGCCAACTTTTAATGTAACCATTAAAAGAACAATTGAACGTTTTCCCGTAAAACCAAAGGTAAAAGTTGTTTAGTAGCCAGAAAGTCGATAGGTCTAATAACACACAAGACTGTCCCAGTGAATCAGCTAATTTGTTCGGTATAATGTTAGATATAAAACAGAAAAGGGAGTGTCTCTATCGTAACTAGACTTGTGCGTCATCTATATTACTGAGAACTCTTTTTCTCTCGTACATAATTTATTTTTAACTTATCAAGCAACTAATATTTTAACTTCAGGAGGAAGTCACTTATCAAATTCTCCAAATTTGAAATAAGAAAAAAGTTCAAAGATTAAAAATCCAAATCTGAACAAATAGTGTATGATTACCCTTAGTACTACAGTAATACGTCTTAGGTCCTTACGTAGATGTTTGAAAACAGGGTCTTAATTAGTAAGATCAAAATCACAACATACTATTAGAAACACGATCAGTGACATAGTACTAAAGGAGATTTGGGGACATGCGACTATTTCAAGCCAAAAGATGCTAATACATCATCAGAAAAATAACATAAGACTACGTAGAAAACATTGAATACCATAATTAGCTGCGCTATAACCACATAAGCATAATTTATTTATATCACAAATTCGTATTTGTATTTTTAAAAACCCATAAATGTTAAAAAATCAAATTCATAACATGTTCTTCGCAGTAAAAGGACAAAACACATAACATGGAGTATTTCCATCCTCATGATATCATCTATTTGGTTTGCCATCAACATCACAAGATGGAGTATTCCCATCCTCATGATATCATCTATTTGGTTTACCATCAACATCACAAGATGGAATATTCCCATCCTCAGGATATCGTCTCTTTGGTTTACCATCAACACCACAAGATGGAGTATTTCCATCCTCATGATATCGTCTATTTGGTTTGCCATCAACATCACAAGATGAAGTATTCCCACCCTCATGATATCATCTATTTGGTTTACCATCAACATCACAAGAAGTATTTTCTGCCCGGATTTTGAAATCAACAATGGTTAACTCACTCACTACCTGTTGTCGTAAAACGCACTTCACAATTTGGGGTCGTGTAAAGTCTCGCGGTTCTCAGAGTAATGATAAAGTAACCACTATTCTCAGAGTAACGAACTCTTCACTTGTTCTGGCAGAATTTGCATCTAATAACTGTTACTAATGGTTTCATTTGCAGATTTTGTTCATATTAATTTTAAATATTCGAAGTTTTCCTCGCCCAATAACAATGACTCGAACTTCATATACTATTATTATTCATATGTCTATTGCGATGGATGTCCTTCATCCAATCAGGAATTGAAAATCAGGATAGCCCCTCCCTTACCACTGCATAGCGATAAATAAAATATGAATTCATTAGTTGTTAAGTTGGGTGTTATTATTGAAAATCAGTCTCAACCTTTTATAATGAAGGTAAATTTGACACATTTTGTTTATTGCTTTTTTTTGCGCAAAACTACGCAATAGGTTATATGCTCCCCTTTTATCAGGGGAAATTGAACACTGGATTTTACCATTGTGATTCCATAAAGTTACAACTCACCCACTGAAAAGAGATGGTATTTTGAAACTGAAAAATATATCTTAAATATCATTATAATCTTCCTACTAGATGTGTTTACAATATGAGCTGGGCGTAGCCTAAGGAATAACTGTTTAAACTGTGAGTTCAAGAATGTATGGTTGACCCGTAACTGCAAAAACGCGCTCTGCTCTTTGTAGCTGTGAGCGCGCTGTTAGATCGACAAAGAAATCCAACTATTCAATCAAACTAGAGCAAGAGATGGCGGTGGGTGCTATTGACCAGATACCATCTCTTTATAGAATATGTACTTTTACAATTACGGTCAGATATTGCAAATGCTACCCTTTACGTAATTTTGCGCGGGCATCCGAAACAAAGAAACCAACGTCACTACCCAAAGGTTGTTCTGTTAGGGCCACACAGAAAACATGTTATGAGAGAAGGGATTTAGTTAAAACATGCAGTGACTTACACGAAGGAGCGGGCCTGCACGATAGATTATGCAGATTGTATTTGAATTAGAATATAGCATCCACCACTTCGTGACCCGCCGATCGTGCAGGCCACACGGTCTTGAGTAAAAGGTGATGTTCTGCTAGAGAGAAAAGGCTTAAAAGAACGACGAGGATTAAGTTACAGTTGTTGATTAAGACAACTGACGACAGGTTGATCTTAGAAGATTACACTACTTAACGAGTTGATTATACATCTGACCAGCAAGGCCTTGAAAACATACTCTCGGCTCACATTGGTTCAGCATCTTTGCAGATATTGGGGTTAAGAGTATGTATATAGAGCCCCGTAATAGCTAGTTGTTTATCTACAAAATGGTAATGATTGTGTTATGATAAATGAGTTCCACTCTCACTATAAGGTGCTAGGTCTTTGATTATGTATCGATACGAGCCTAACTCTGAGCTTTCGGAATTTATTTAATTGGACTGGAACGAGTTAATGACTTAAGAGTTAAGGTAACACCCATAAAGTCATTTATATTTTCGAAATCTTGTCTTCGCTTATCGTTTTTCTTATTCTTTGACTTACTTGTTTTTTATTACAGGCTTCCAAACGAAAACTGCACGACGAAGACATAATGGTCAATATAACGTTTCTAAAAAAGAAAATAATTAAAAATATTAATATGTACTAATGTCTTATACTTACACGTTTTCTGTTAGTTTCCGTACTTAGTGTTGTTTCTTTACTTACGTTTTATTAGTTTCATACTCACTTTTGTTGCTATACTTACGTTTTTATTAGTTTCATACTTTTGTTTCTTTACATGCGCTTTCATTAGTTTCATACTCACTTTTGTTTCTTTACTTACGTTTTTATTAGTTTCATACTCACTTTTGTTTCTTTACTTACGTTTTTATCAGTTTCATACTCACTTTTGTTTCTTTACTTACGTTTTAATCAGTTTCATACTCACTTTTGTTTCTTTACTTACGTTTTTAATCAGTTTCATACTCACTTTTGTTTCTTTACTTAGGTTTTTATTAGTTTCCGTACTTAGTGTTTCTTTACTTACGTTTTATTAGTTTTCATACTTTTGTTTCTTTACTTACGTTTTTTAGTTTCATACTCACTTTTGTTTCTTTACTTAGGTTTTTATTAGTTTCATACTCACTTTTGTTTCTTTACTTAGGTTTTTATTAGTTTCATACTCACTTTTGTTTCTTTACTTAGGTTTTTATTAGTTTCCGTACTTAGTGTTTCTTTACTTACGCTTTATTAGTTTGATACTCACTTTTGTTTCTTTACTTACGTTTTTATTAGTTTTCATACTTTTGTTTCTTTACTTACGTTTTATTAGTTTGATACTCACTTTTGTTTCTTTACTTACGTTTTTATTAGTTTTCATACTTTTGTTTCTTTACTTACGTTTTATTAGTTTGATACTCACTTTTGTTTCTTTACTTACGTTTTTATTAGTTTTCATACTTTTGTTTCTTTACTTACGTTTTTTAGTTTCATACTCACTTTTGTTTCTTTACTTACGTTTTTATTAGTTTCATACTCACTTTTGTTTCTTTACTTAGGTTTTTATTAGTTTCATACTCACTTTTGTTTCTTTACTTAGGTTTTTATTAGTTTCCGTACTTAATGTTGTTTCTTTACTTACGCTTTTATTAGTTCCATACATACTTTTGTTTCTTTACTTATGTTTTTATTCGTTTCATACTCACTTTTGTTTCTTTGCTTACCGTCTTTGTATTGGTAGCTTATTTAAAAAAAATGCGTAAGCATTATATTTGAAACCCTAGGTGTGATTGTAACTGTCCTCCGTTTATATAGCGAGAAGTCTAGGTATTTACAACCCTAAAATCAGGGGTTCGATTCCCCCTCGGTTGACTCAGCAGATAGACCGATTTGGCTTTGCTGTAAGAAAACGCACATTTTATTCGTAACTAACAAAAACGACAGTACTTGCGCTGTGGTATTGTTGATTCTAGTATGAAAAGTACTTTTAGTTTTCATGTCCTTACAGTTAATATTAAAAACAAATACAGTAAATTGTACCTAATACTAGATGTAATGAAACAATTCGTATCACAAACACTTTTCTACAGAAAACTCATATTTAGACTTACAGTTGAATATATTATGTGTTATCTGATTAAATAACAGCAAATTGTGAAACTACCTAGTCTACCTAGTACAGGCCTGAATTAAATACGGTGTTTTACCTATTCTGGTTTCTATGTTGCTTGCTTACCACCTTTGTTATAATTAAAATAATTTTAATTATTTTCGAATATGTTTTGAAAATTAGGCTTTTAAGTTTAGAGACGATCCAAGCTGGAAACTATCTCTGTTTGTTTGGTTTGTTTTAAATTTCGGGCAAAGCTACACGAGGATTATCTGCGCTAGCCGTCCCTAATTTAGCAGTGTAAGACTAGAGGGAAGGCAGCTAGTCGTCACCACCCATCTCCAACTCTTGGGCTATTCTTTTACTAACAATTAGTGGGATTGACCGTCACATTATAACACCCTCACGGCTGAAAGGGCGAATATGTTTGGTGTGAGGGAATTGAAACCCGCGACCCTCACATTACGAGTCGAGTGTCTTAACCATCTAGTCATGCCGGGTCCCCTGTACAGTAACCTTTTGTTTATTTGTTTGGAATTAAGCACAAAGCTACACAATGACCTGCCCACCACGTCACCACGTGTATCAAAATACTATTTGTAACGGAGTGAGTCTGTAGACATACCGTTGTTCCTCTGGAGGTCATCTATCTCAGATATTTAGGAAAATAGAGAGGGTTGAGTATGTTCTATTATGATAATTTTGCAAATAAGTAACTCATGTAATAATCACAACTGATATAAAACGACATTAGAATGGCATACATCGGAGCTATATTTGACCTTTTTTTTTTTTTGGCGTTGGCTTAGGTTATATGATGTCACTGAAAAACTGATCGTTCTTGGTAGGGGTATATTACAGTCCTTTCAGACGCAAAATATTCCTACATTCTGATCATAAAAATTTTATTTAGAATTTCCAAAATTGGGACGTCCATTGTATTTAACCGCATTGGGAAACAATATGGATTAGCCTGGGGCACCAGTATCTCAGAAAGAGACCCACAACAATTGATACCCTAGCTGTGGTAAGCAAAATGCTGCGTCTTTTAACAACTGAGAATCCACGAACACAAAGATCGGTGGCAAAAGTCATTCACTGCCCCAGTCAATAGTGTGAAACATAATCAGGAATGATCTCCGTTTGGAAAAGCATTACAAGTCACATGGACATAGACTGTTTCTACGACATATCTCAAGAAAATGGAGAATAAAACGGATATCCATGCTATTCCAGGACAACACCTATGGAAACGATGGAAACATTCTCACTGTAAACTACGATGCTGAGCTATTATGAAGATGCATAGTCCCGTCAAATACTGCACTAACTGGATGTGGCGACATAGACTGTAATGACGTGGTAAGGATCCAAAACTGTTTAAATGTTATTCCTTAACATCGGTATAAATATGCTCGATACTTTAGCTATGGATACTTAAAACTCAAAATTATCTCGAATATATAATAATACTTAAACTGGTTGTGTATTTATTCAACATTTGTATGTAAGTACATAATTAATTTACATGTTTAAATCAAGTATTTATTTGGCGAACACTAGGTGGCTTCGAAATGTTGTAAGATTGTGAAGAGTTTAATTTAAAGGAATGATTTAAGAACAGACAAATGATTTTAACCCAATATTACTTTAAACGTTTTAGATAATTTATTGTAAAACAAAACACTATAAATGAGTTGTTGTTTTTTATTTTATAAGAACATTGGTAATCTATAGTAATCTAAATTACGTTACTATGTTTTTTACTCGCAGAATTAGATATAATAGAGTAGCTAATATTTACAAGATTTTGTGGCTAGAACTCGTAAACTAACAGCACGCTTTAAGCACAAAATTAATTCAATTCTGTGGGAAAGTTAGAAATATTTCTGCTACAGATTATTGGCTTAGACGTTTCAGAAACTTTCATGTCTACACTCTAATCCTCAGTCATGTTGTTTAGGGTAACAGTGAACGACTTCAGTTTGTTGGTTAATACTGGTTTTATCGCCCGTTATTTTGTTACTAAATATAGTTAGCATGAGCTATACAACAGTTGTGTATATAGGATAACATTACCGTCATTCGTTTAGTAACTGTGTTTACGCTTTTACATAAGATTTAATGTTGCTTACTGTTTTCCGTAGCCATCACTATATGATTGTTACAAGGTAAAGTATTTTTACCACACTATGTTCACCACGCCCATCGCCGTTCTTGTAACAACTGGCTTATATAAATAGTGTTCCGACGGCTACTATGTTTGTTATATCCTAGCAACGGTTATGACGAAAGTAGTATGGTTGAAATACTATCATTATACACTATTTTAATTCTTGAAAATTCCTAAAACAATAGATAAAGAATGTAGTGTTTAAAAATGTAATAGTCCTAACATTAATATCTTATAACAAATGTAATAAATTAAAACAATTTTATCCGATAATAAAAAATCAATTATTTTATACTGTACTATTTAGTAATTATTACACTTGTATCTATGTCATATGACCTTAAAAAAAAAACCAACAAAGAACGGGTCTTTTCCGAGTAACATACAATACTTAATTTACAAAACGTACTTGCTATCCGAAAAAAAATAACACAGAAATTTGGTTTGGTTTGTTTTGAATTTCGCGCAAAGCTGCACGAGGGCTATCTGCTCTAGCCGTCCCTAATTTAGCAGTGTAAGACTAGAAGGAAGGCTGCTAGTCATCACCACTCCCCGCCAATTCTTGAGCTATTCTTTTACTAACGAATAGTGGGATTGGCCGTCACATTATAACTCCCCCACGTCTGAAAGAGCTAGTATGTTTGGTGTGTCCGGGATTGGAACCCCCGACCCACGAACACAGAAGTCTCCAAAACTAATACACAGTATGAGATATTCGATTCTTAGAGGGACTGTACAGCAATTAAACGTGAGATAAAATTTGTTGTTTAAGTCTGTTGTTCGATGTGGTTCGAGGCTTTCGAGTCAATAATCATAACACAGTTTACACACATCACTCAACAACTGTTCAATAAAACATCTAGATACTGTTCAATATTTTTTAGAACCTCTATCACAAACTTGAAATTTAAAAGCTCAAATTAAAATAAAAAAATCCATCCCGGATAAAAGACACTTTAAAGTAAAAATGTATAATAGTTTCAGCTATTTGCAAAGCCTTGTATGGGATGATTGATGGTGGAAAATAAAATGTTATGTTTATAAAAAGCTTTAAAATAATTCCTCACATTTTTATCATCTCCCATTTAATGACAAGTAGAACCAGGAAGTCAATCTTAAGCTATAGTATTATTATACTGGCATATTGAGTAACAGTTAGAACCGTCAGTTATCAGGGATGAACCTAATTATAGGAAAAAAACAAAACAGTACCATTTATTAGTCCCTGCTAATCATATATGTTTTTCACATGTTTATTGGTAAGAGACACGCACAATTTAACAGTGGAAACAGTTTTGCTAAATAATAGCATGCTACTGATCATGCAACAATACATTTCGCACTGAAACAGTTTAAACGAAGTTTTGTTGTTATGAGGCAGTGACTGAACAAATCTAACAATTATTAAAGTAACAGTCAGAGAGCGTCTTTACCGGTTTATCGTTGTCCACATCTGGTAATTATAAAGGTACAAATAGCTTGCCATCTTTAATTCCAAATGGGTGTTTCGATTTCATATGGAAAAACATCATATAATGAGTGTAAACATCAATACGAACCATAGACACGTCATATTACGCATAGTAACCGCAGCAAGCTTTTACCTTAGCAGACACCTAGAGACTGGTGTATTTAAAACACGTATTACACTAACATACTATTATAACTGTATTTAAATTTTCCAGGGCGCCAACTAACTGACGAAGAAAATACGTGTACGTGTGTTACGTTCTGTACAGATAATTCCTTTAATGACAGATTTCTTGTACCTGACTTATCATTAATCCAATATACGAGAAAACGTCCCTTCCCCCCAATCATTTCATGACAAAAATATACAAACTTTTTAAAAGTAACAATAGTTAGAAAAACAATGAATGTCGTATGTTACTGATGAATCTGTGTAACGGCCAACACCGTAGGGTGTGCCAATGTGTTAAAGACAAACAAACAAATAGTTTCTTGTGAACAGTAAGATAAACGTTTTAGGGAGAAAAAAAACAACAAAAA
This sequence comes from Tachypleus tridentatus, assembly GCF_004210375.1. Taxonomy (NCBI): domain Eukaryota; kingdom Metazoa; phylum Arthropoda; class Merostomata; order Xiphosura; family Limulidae; genus Tachypleus; species Tachypleus tridentatus. The sequence continues at coordinate 72,037,784 of NC_134837.1, read as the reverse complement.
AGAAAGCGAAACGGTTACATCTGTGAAAGGAAGCGTTATTACAGTTGTATTGTTAACGGTTTGTTTGTTTGTTTTTGAATTTCGCGTAAACCCGCACGAGGGCTATCTACGCTAGCCGTCCCTAATTTAGCAGTGTAAGACTAGAGGGAAGGCAGTTAGTCATCACCACCCACCACCAACTCTTGGGCTACTCTTTTACCAACAAATAGTGGGATTGAACGTAACATTATAACGCCCACACGGCTGAAAGGGCGAGCATGTTTGGTGCGACGGGGATTCGATTCCGCGACCCTCATATTACGGGTTGAGCGCCCTAACTACCTGGCTATGCCGGGCCTGTTATGCTAACGGCCACAGATATGAAAAATATATATAAAGTTCATTAACGTAAACAACGTAACGTTGTTGTACGTCTGGTAACGAGAATAATTACACGACGGATGAGAATACAGCACTAATCAAACACAAAATGTCATCTTCTCCCTTCTAAGTTTGTCAAGGCCTAGTTCAGGCAGCGTGGCAATTGGCCGACAGCAAACTACTATGTACATCTAGTTATATTATTTACTTATTTATTAATCAATTACTAACACTTTATTTTTTATTATTATGTATGTTTTTTCTACATCAATTTTCTACTTTTAATATATAAAGTGTAATGGATTTACTGTTAAACATCTATTTCAATACTTGCGTTTGTTTCAGTTTAATGCATGTAACGTACATTGTTGGATGTGTATAGCACAAGTCCTGCTTGTTCTCTAAATTTGTAGAAGATTCTCGAGAGTAAAAATCAATAACATATGTTTGACGAAAATACTAGCGTATCTTTGAACATTGTTGAACCTTGGAGAATTTCTCCTCATTGGTATAAAAGCTAGCCGAGACACAGTAAAATAATACTATTGGTCAGCTACATTCAGTACGCTATGAGCCTCGGAAGCTATAATTGTGATTAATTGGAAAACTGCAAATATTTGATCAGAAATATTTATAGATTTCGAACATTAAAAACTGTTCAATTTCAGTGAATTAACTTTGGACGTTAGTATTTCTACGAAGACATTAGAAATCTATCTTCCTCTGTTAAAAGTAAACTTGTAAACCGCGTTAGGCCAAAAAAGAATAGAGCTAGCTAGTTATTACCAAGAAGTGAAGTATATCTGTGTATCGAAATAAAACAAATTCACTTGTCGTGGCCCTGACCCGTCGATATAATAATCAGTTCCATACCAGATAGAATAGTGAATATTACTTGTGAATTTGTAAACGTTTTGTATGTAAATAATTATTTGTAATAATCGTTATTAAAAATTGTATTGTTGTTTTTTGTATATTAAAACTTGTTGACAAATATCATAAATTTGATACATATTAATATTTAATTAACTTCTATATTTAAATTCAAATTTCCGATTATTTCAAATCGTAATACGTAACGTACACAACATAATAAATCTGAGACTCGTCCGAGTTAAATTATAATACTTAACAAAAGAAGCTGAAATTGAGCCTACTAATAATTTCTCGACACTATTGCAACAGAGCAAACAAATCCAAACCCAGCCTAACATCAATAACCTGGTGTCTTCTTGCACAAACTAAACAAATTAATCCAATTTATGTAATGTATTCTCAAAATAATTCTAAATTAATTAGAATAGTTAAAATAAATTGAATATATTACACTATTCTTAAGGATAAAAGCTAGAGTGGTTCTTATTTTTTCAATTGTATATAATTTTTAAGACACTGAAGCTGGATATTTTGCTTAACAGTAACAGGGTCTAATACTGTTCTCCATTTTGGTATTTTCCCAGACGTTAACGTCTAATTGTAAGCGAACAGTTCTACTACTTTACTACCTAACGTATCTGATTGACTCTACAGATGCCCGGCATAGCCAGGCGTATTAGGACGTTCTACTGGTAATATGAGGGTCGCGGGTTCAACTCCCCCTCGCCCCAAACATGCTCGCCCTTTCAGCCGTGGGGGCGTTATAATGTGATGGTCAATCCCACTATTCGATGGTAAAAGAGTAGCCCAAGAGTTGTTGGTGGGTGGTGATGACTAACTGGCTTCCCTTTAGCCTTACACTGCTAAATTAGGGACGGCTAGCGTAGATAGCCCTCTTGTAGCTTTGCACGATATTAAAAAAAAACCAAAAAAAACCCAAACTTTATCAAATATTTGTAAGAAACTAGCAAAAAGCTTTTAATTAAACATTAAATTAAAAAAATTCCGAAAGCAAGTTTATCTTTATTTTCCAAGTCTTATCTGTCCAACCCATTGTGAGTGCGTGAAGGGACGTAGGATTGCATGTGCTTTCCAGAACCACAAAAGTCCACATTCTAGTGTAACCAAATTCACTATACTCTAAGCCATGCACAATCTATGGGAGTTTGAGTTTGTTTTGCTTCACTATATAATAATCTTAAGTAATTTAGGTGTGTGAGTAATGTTATGACACTTCTCTATGTTCCTTATTCAGTTTCAAACAGAGGTTCCTGCCAATCAAATAATGTATTAGGCTTGTACGTCACAGATTCTCTTTTCGAAAACAAATCTTTTATGTGTTGTTACTCCCCATTCTGAGGATATGGTTACTGGTTGATGGTGAGAGATCACTGTGATTTTACTCCCCATTCTGAGGATATGGTTACTGGTTGATGGTGAGAGATCAATGTATTTTTACTCTCCGTTCTGAGGATATGGTTAGTGGTTGATGGTGAGAGATCAATGAGTTTTTACTCCTCATTTTGAGGATATGGTTACTGGTTAATGGTGAGAGATCATGTGTTGTTACTCTCCATTCTGAGAACATGGTACTGGTTAATGGTGAGAGATTACTGTGCTTCTACTCTCCATTCTGAGGATATGGTTACTGGCTGATGGTGAAAAATAAGTGTGCTTTTACTCTCCATTCTGAGGATATGGTTACTGGTTGATGGTGAGAGATCAGTGTGTTTTTACTCCCCATTCTGTAGATATGGTTACTGGTTGATGGTGAGAGATCAATGTGCTGGTTCTTCCCATTCTGAGGATATGGCTATTGGTTGATGGTGAGAGATCAGTGTGCTTTTACTCTCCATTCTGAGGATATAGTTACTGGTTGACGGCGAAAGATCGGTGTGTTGTTACTTCCCATTCTGAGGATATGGATACTGGTTGATGGTGAGAGATCAGTGTTCTTGCTCTCCATTCTGAGGATATGTTTAGTGGTTGATGGTGAGAGATCAGATGTGTTTTTACTCTCCATTCTGAGGATATGGTTAGTGGTTGATGGTGAGAGATCAGTGTTTTAACCCCCCATTCTGTGGATATGGTTAGTGGTTGATAATGAGAGATCAGTGTGTTTTTACTTTTCATTCTGAGGATATGGTTACTGGTTGATGGTGAGAGATCAGTGTGTTTTTACTCTCCATTCTGAGGATATGGTTACTGGTTGATGGTGAGAGATCAGTGTGTTCTTACTCCGCATTTTGAGGATATGGTTACTGGTTGATGGTGAGAGATCAGTGTGCTGTTTCTTCCCATTCTGAGGATATGGTTATTGGTTGATGGTGAGAGATCAGTGTGCTGTTTCTTCCCATTCTGAGGATATGGTTATTGGTTGATGGTGAGAGATCAGTGTGCTGTTTCTTCCCATTCTGAGGATATGGTTATTGGTTGATGGTGAGAGATCAGTGTGCTTTTAATCTCCATTCTGAGGATATGGTTAGTGGTTGATGGTGAGAGATCAGTGTTTTTACCCCCCATTCTGTGGATATGGTTAGTGGTTGATGGTGAGAGATCAGTGTGCTTTTAATCTCCATTCTGAGGATATGGTTAGTGGTTGATGGCGAGAGATCAGTGTGTTTTTACTCTCCATTCTGAGGATATAGTTACTGGTTGATGGCGAGAGATTGGTGTGTATTTACTTCCCATTTTGAGGATATGGTTATTGGTTGATGGTTGATGTTACTATCCATTTTCATAATTTTTACTGATCCATTTATGAGGCAGGAATTCGTATTTATTATTCGATTTTAGAACATCGTTATTAATTGGAAAGTTTGAAAGTTAGGGTTCGTTGTGAGTTTCTAATAGTTTTGCATATTAATAATTATTAGTAATAACGTTATTATAAATTTTATTGTTTTTTGTATATTAAAACATATTTGTGTTAAGAATGAAAACTATTTGTATCAATCGTGTTGGGAAATATAAATTTGATACATATTAACAATTAATTAACTTCTAAATTTAAAATTAAAATTTCAGGCTATTTGAAATTATAATACTTGACGTACGTAACATAATAAATCAGAGATTCGTCTGAGATAAATTATAATACGTAACAGTATGGGTGCAAAATTTTAGGTTTATCGGTTCTTTCTTTTTGGGCCTCGCAGTGGCACAGCGATATGTCTTAGGACTCTCACTCCTAGGAACAGCGTTTCGATACCCCTTGTGAGCAGAGCACAGATAGCCCATTGTACAGCTTTGTGCTTAGTTACAACCAAACTTTCCTTTTGGAACAATGATAGTCACAGACAGACAGACAAAGAGGCACGTCCTTTTATTATTATTATCATATATATATCAGCGGAGGAAAATGTGGTCTAGTGCTTAGCATACCTGGCTAGGTTTACGCACCATACTTTGAGATGTGGGTGTGTTATAACAGTGACATTCAATATTGTTGATTGTTTTAAAGTCCTTACGAAGGTAAGCACTGCTTACGGGTCTGTAGTTCAAAAGTAGGAATGGCTATACCTGAATCTTTGTAGCCAATGTTCGCATAGGTTGTTTTTGAAATTGTACGAAACCTGTTATCAAGAACACTAGATACAAGTGTAAGAAAATTTAATTAATTTGCATTTGGTATAAAAGAAATGATTGTTTTAGAAACATCCTAAAATGTACGTTGTGAAAGCCCATAGATGTTTCTATTTTTCACTCTATCGTGTATTCCTACCACTGCTTGTATTGTGGTTCTCTGAGATAAAAGATAGTGTACCATCAAAAGTTTTATTGGCTAAGTCACTTTGATTTACATACAGATCAAAATGATTACATACAGATCAAAATGATTACATACAGATCAAAATGATTACATACATTCGAGTCTGGACGACGTCAGAGTAAAGTTCTACATCACGTAATAACACCTCAGTATTTTATGCTACAGAATGGTATCTGGATCCAATTACTCGACAAAACTTCAGTACTTTGTCTTACAGGGTGGCACATAGATCCACATCACGTAATAACACCTCAGTATTTTATGCTACAGAATGGTATCTGGATCCAATTACTCGACAAAACTTCAGTACTTTGTCTTACAGGGTGGCACATAGATCCACATCACGTAATAACACCTCAGTATTTTATGCTACAGAATGGTATCTGGATCCAATTACTCGACAAAACTTCAGTACTTTGTCTTACAGGGTGGCACATAGATCCACATCACGTAATAACACCTCAGTATTTTATGCTACAGAATGGTATCTGGATCCAATTACTCGACAAAACTTCAGTACTTTGTCTTACAGGGTGGCACATAGATCCACATCACGTAATAACACCTCAGTATTTTATGCTACAGAATGGTATCTGGATCCAATTACTCGACAAAACTTCAGTACTTTGTCTTACAGGGTGGCACATAGATCCACATCACGTAATAACACCTCAGTATTTTATGCTACAGAATGGTATCTGGATCCAATTACTCGACAAAACTTCAGTACTTTGTCTTACAGGGTGGCACATAGATCCACATCACGTAATAACACCTCAGTATTTTATGCTACAGAATGGTATCTGGATCCAATTACTCGACAAAACTTCAGTACTTTGTCTTACAGGGTGGCACATAGATCCACATCACGTAATAACACCTCAGTATTTTATGCTACAGAATGGTATCTGGATCCAATTACTCGACAAAACTTCAGTACTTTGTCTTACAGGGTGGCACATAGATCCACATCACGTAATAACACCTCGGTATTTTATTCTTTTGAATGGTATATGAATCAACATAACTTCGAAATACTTCAGTATTTTATTCATACACAACGGTATCTTAATCTAATAATATGAAAACACCTCAAAATGTTATCATACAGAATGGTTGGTGTCCAGATCAAATAACATGAAACACATCTGTATTTTATCCTACAGAGTGATGTAACGTGAAAACACCTCAATATTTTGTCCTACGGAACGGTATACGTGTTACAGGATCTGACAGAACCTCAATATTTCATCTTACAGAGTGAATGGTGTTTGGATCCATACAACGTGACAATATTTCAATATCTTATTATACAGATGAGATACACTCATAATTTAAATACGATTAAAAAAAACTTTGGAGGTGCTGTTAAATATATATATATATATTTATTTACGCGGAAAATGTTTTCTTATGTGACATGGGATCTGCATGGCCGGGTAGGTTAAGGCGTTCGACTCATAATCTGAGGGTGGCGGGTTCGAATCCCCGTCGCACCAAACATGCTCGTCCTTTCAGCCGTGGGGGCGTTATATGTGACGGTCAATCCCACTATTCGTTGGTAAAAGAGTAGCACAAAAGTTGAGGGTGGGCGGTGATGACTAGCTGTCTTCCCTCTAGTCTTACACTGCTAAATTAGGGACGGCTAGCGCAGATAGTTCTTGTGTAGCTTTGCGCCAAATTCAAAACAAAACAATCTTATGTGATATGCGGTATTTTCAATTTACTCCAATGTTTTGTCATGATCAGTGAAGACTACAATTGTTCGAAGCTCTTTTCCATTTTCAACTATGAAAATAATTGGTGCAATTATGAGTTACTGTTAAAAATTAGATATGTTTGTAAATATTGCAAGAATCTTGCCAGATCATATTTGTTGACGAAGCTCGTAAGCATAAATTCTTCAAAATCGTTTAGTAATTAAGATTATTTTAAAAGATGTGATAAGAAATGTTGTTTATTTTTAAACACATATCGAAGAAAATGTATAGCTTACTTCTGGAAAAAAAAAAAGTTTGAATAGAGTTTACAGGATCTCAATTAGCCCTTACTCTTGTATAAAACAATTCACAATCATATATTTTGTTTTTAATTATTGAAGAAAGATTTCGTTCTGTTGCGTGAGTGGTTTGTTTAATCTATCAGTTTATCTCTTGAGTTTAGAATGTAGAAGTGTGCAGGGGGCGCGCTTACTAATTTATTTAAATTTGATTGTAGGTTTGTGTGTTTAGTTAAATGAATGTTTACAACCGAAGGAAAGCTCTGTATGCAGTGTCGTAAATCTCTCGGAGAGCGTGACAAGTGCTTATTACTTAGATACGTTCACGTAAGTTCGAAGTAAATACACCAAGGGGGAGAGGGGGCATATTTGTTCCTGAGATATTTTTATTCCAAAAAAAGAGTGTAGTTTTCAGCATAACAATTGCACCCTCAACACTAAATCGAGACACGATGTTCTTTGATTATTATCTGTTTAATTCTATGTGTAAACGAGGCTAGCCTAAGCTTGTGGGGTCCAGCAAAGGTTGGGACCTTCTCAGAAGAAAAGACATATAGCGCACCCTTTCGATGCTAATTGGCAGTTATTCAGTTCATGTGTATTTGGGGATAAATTATACAGTAAAGATTTGCTTGGAATTTTTATGTTAACGTTGGAGAATCTGGTCAATAAGTCACGACATATAAGCCAATGTTAAAGGGTTGACACCCACACTGAGGTCACCTCTGTAGTCCTGTCATTTTAAAAGATTGGAAGATAAGTACTCGAAACAGGAAAAAGAAATAAAAAATGTCCTTATTTTGGAATTACTCGGATTAGGAGTCGAGTGCTTTAACACTCCTACGAAAATTGGGGCCTAATAGGCCCCAGAGCAACTTGAAAGGTTATTAATATTAGGCTAATAATTTTGTATTTAAATGAAATTGCCATTAACTGACCCTATCCCTTTATATTTTAAGGAGCAATAATATTTTGACTTTTCAGACATTTGCGAAATAATATTTAAATTTTTTTTTAAACATCCACTAAGGGTATTTTGGGGCCTATTAGGCCCCAGATCAAAAAACATAAAAATGACTTTATTTATTTCCTGAATAATTCTAGAACAGGCCTGGGCAACCGAAAAAAGCAAATTATAGTAAAAATATATTAATTTTACAACTTCTTTTCAAAAGATCGATATTTAAGATAATAACTCTACTCCAACAATAATTTTAGACGGTCCTGATTATTGCCTAGTTTGCCCACGCCTGTTCTAGAACATTCTAGAAACTTTACAGAAGTATTTAGAATAATCTAGAATATTCTTGAAGCTTCTAGAATATTATAGAAGAATCCACAAATCCTATATATATAGGAGCTGAAATCTTCAAACCATGTCAAAAATGATATCTCTTGATGAAGCTGTACATTTACTGACAAAACCATCCGACGATGAAAGTGAACATGATAATGTCGAAGACTACTCTGAAAGTTGTGATGATGATCCTTCTGAAGCCGAAAATGATGAACAAATCGCGCCGTACCCTTCTGAAAGTGAAGAAAGTAATCAAGAAGATCTTACTACAATGCCAGTGAACGAACTTTTGTCCAAAGATAAGAATTTTAGTTATTCAACAACACCTTCAAGGATCAACAGGAGAACCGCAGCTCTCAATATATTCAATGGGAAGCCAGGCATTACAAGGCAAGCTGCTCCAAGAGTCTCTGCACCATTCGAAACATTCAAAATTTTCATTTCTGATAATATGATGGAACAGATCATTCACTCAACAAACACCGTCATGAAAGAACCAATTTTTGAAGAAGACCTCTGGAAATGGATCGCAGCTAATCTTTTCCTTGGAATAAGCAAATCCAAAAATGCACGATAGACGAAATGTTTTCAATCGAATTCGGTTTGCCATTTTTGCGAAAACTGATTATATAAGACAAATTCAAAAAAAATGTGCTCAAAAATCAGATTTGACATCCACTCTCGAAGAAATAGAGAAATCAAAGATTCCGCCATCTCTGGAGTCTGGAATTTTTTCATTGAAAATTGCAAAAACAGTTACAACCCAAGCGAATACCTGACAGTGGATGAACAACTATGTAACTTCAAAGGATGAGTTGGCTTCAGAACATACATTCCGACAAAGCCAGGCAAATACGGAATAAAGATTTGGTGCCTAACAGATGCAAAGACAAGTTACCTTCTCAACGCTCAAATTTATACTGGAAAGGTTGGAAATACAACAGAAACAAATCAAGGAGAAAGAATAGTCAGAGAACTGAGTCACCCATTTCTTGGAAAAGGAAGGACAATAACGACAGATAATTTCTTCACAACAATGACACTTGCCAAGTATCTACGAACAAAAAGAACAGGACTTGTTGGAACCATACGGAAATCAAGAACCTTCCTGCCTCCTGAAATAAATGCAAAATCTACAGAGTTATCGCCAAAGTTTTTCTACCATGACGACATCACTCTTCTCAGGCACTCAGACAAACCAGGAAAATATGTGCTACTACTGAGTTCTCAGCATCAGTCTGGTGAAGTAGAAGAGAATGGAAAGCCCGAAATCGTCAATCTTTACAATGCAACGAAGGCAGGTGTCGACACTCTCGATCAACTGGTGAGATATTATACAACAAAGAGGCGATCAAAGCGCTGGTCAGTCTGCATATTCTATAACATTCTAGATCTTGCTGCGTACAATGCTTTCGTTCTATACTCGACAAAAAATCCAGAATTTCTTCGTCAACATAAATCAAGAGCCAGAAGAGAATTTATACGGCAATTGGTGCTTGAAATCAAAGAAATTTACTGCAAAGATAATGAATGACAAAACAACCTCATGTGAACCGCCTGCAAAGAGGGCAAAAAGAGGACGATGCCATTTGTGCGGCAGATCAAAAGATAGACAGTCGAAAATTGTTTGCTCAAATTGTAAAAAAAAAAATGTTTGTCAGAGCCATTCTAAAGTTGTTTGTAATGAATGTTGCTAAATCACTGTGTTTCTATTGAAAATATATGGAGCCTGATAGGCCCCAAAATCACTTTAGTGGATGTAAATATTTTTTTCGTAGGAGTGTTAACCACCTAGCCATGTCAGGCCTCACAGCGGTATATCTATGGACTTCTAATGCTAGAAACTGGGTTTCGATACCCTTGTAACTTTGTGCTTAACTTCAAAACAACAAATTTAAACTTCATAAAAGTTGTTTTGGTTTTTAATAACAGATTTTTCCATAATTTAACTATGCTGATTTCGAAAATAGTAATCACTATTCCTATTACGTAAAGATTTTGTTCACAAATCGGGTATAAAAAACACAAATTCTTAGTTAGATAAAATTATTATGTCTTTTAACATAATGAACATTTATTATTATTATGTTTGGGTTCTAGAACGATCGATAAGACTCTCATGTCGCGATTGGTCAAGAGAAATCTATAACCAGTGGTTGTCAACATTTTAAGTATAGCAAAATGTGACCCGTATCTCAGGACGGCTGGTTTGGGTATTAACATTTTTGCTAATAAAACAGAGAACAACGTTTCGACCTTCTTAGGTCATCTTCAGGTTAACAAAAAGGTTGACCTGAACATGACCTAAGAAAGTCGAAACGTTGTTCTCTGCTTCATTAGTAAAAGTGTTAATACCCACACCAGCCGTCCTGAGATATATTTTTACTTCAACTGGGTTTTTCGTTATCATGCAAGATGTCATCCAGTTTCAGCGAAAATGATTCACTTATATAAAAGTACATGTGACGTTTTATGTAAACGTGAAAAATGGATATCGTTTTCAGACTTAACGTACAGAAATGACCATATAACATGTAAACATTTCAAGACCAAGCCATCGCAGGCCTGTGCTATTTATCTTTAGTATCTAAAATAGTAAACTTTCCTTCTTGGAGAGTTTCACCTTTCTTAATTTGAATGTTACGTTTCAGTTCGAACTCACTGCTCTCAGTTCTTTCATATAGAGCATCGTAAAAATCTTCATCGACAGTGTGAGGGTCATTTTGTAAAATACAAAAACAGAAATAAATAAATAAAATGATTTTCATTTCGTCATTTATTGTTTTAACAAGTTATTTAAACTTCGATTTAAACACCTTTAAAATTCTAAAATCATTTCTCATTTTTGTACCATTCTTGGTCTAACTTTGTTATCTCAAACTAGAACTCTTTGACTTCCAAATAATCTCCCATTCTTATTCTCTGTTTATTTTTATACATAAAAAAACAACTTCAATTCATAATTAGCTTGGACTGTCTAAGTATTAACCTTAATACGGTTTGACGAGGACTAATTTTCGACTCGCATATTTGATTACTAAAATTTATCCCGTTTATAAAATCACGATTTTAACAACAGCTTTACAAGTTTGTGCGACGGTAAGAAATCTGAAAGTTTTAAAACGTCGACCTGAAAATCAGTTTCAATCTCTTTCTCACTGACCACAACAGCTGGAGTGATAACAACCTAGGTTCGTTCAACAAACTTCTCACAAAAGGTGTTTAGTTTCACGTAATAACAGTAGCCTAAACGAGGACCACTGGACGGTCACAAATCTTTGAAAGTGTCTCGTAGACATTTCTTAACAATAGCCTACATTTGTCATTGCCCTTACAGAAGTTGTAACTGGCCCTGTTTAGTAGCAATTATGGGACGGAGTGCAGCGACGCGGAAAATACACGTTCGTAAATTCGATTGAACTGAATCATGTAATTGCTAACGTGGTAGAACTGACGTATTACTATAAGCTCGTCAGACACAAGGATTTCACCTCCCCCTTTTCTGCTTTATCATTTATATAGATGGACGACTAGATAAATAGATAGAACTTTTATAACATCAATGAAAAATATTCTATGTACAGAATATTGCATTGTAAACAGTAAAGAAAATCAAAAGTACACCTGTTGCATTTTTCTATACATAATATTATATTGTCAACAATAAACAGGACCACAGAATGTAAACCAAAATTATTGTACTATTTTAAACAGAATATCATATTGTTAATAATAAACAGAATCTAAACTAAACCAGTTGTACTGTTCTATATAGAGTATTGTATTTTCAACAATAAACAGAATCTAAACTAAACCAGTTGTACTGTTATATATAGAATATTGTATTGTCAGCAGTAAATAGAATCTAACTAAACCAGCTGTAGTGTTATATGTAGAATATTGCATCGCCAACAATAAACAAAATCTAAACTAAACCTGTTGTACTATTATATACAGAATATTGTATTGTAAACAGTTGCTGAACTAAACCTGTTGTCAACAGTAAACAGTATCCAAACTAATCGTTGTGTAGTTTAAGAATCCTATTTTCAATAGTAAACAGTATCCAAACTAATCGTGGTGTAGATTAAGAATCCTATTTTCAACAGTAAACAGTATCCAAACTAATCGTGGTGTAGTTTAAGAATCCTATTTTCAACAGTAAACAGTATCCAAACTAATCGTGGTGTAGATTAAGAATCCTAATTTCAACAGTAAACAGTATCCAAACTAATCGTGGTGTAGATTAAGAATCCTAATTTCAACAGTAAACAGTATCCAAACTAATCGTGGTGTAGTTTAAGAATCCTATTTTCAACAGTAAACAGTATCCAAACTAATCGTGGTGTAGTTTAAGAATCCTATTTTTCGTCCTAAGTGACGAAACTTTTTGGAAAAATAAAATCTAGAAAATGCTTTTTATGAACATTCAATCTGCCTTCGGCTGAACATGTGAAGCTGCTTATTGAAGTACTTGTACGAATACCCAACACAATAATTTATTATTCATGTTATCTACGTATTGACCCTAGCGGTCATTCGCTGCACGTAATGCACGAGTAACCAAAACAGGTCAACGGAAACTGAAAACATAAGTTCTTAAATATTTGTATCATATTTGTGATACACGAGTTTCTCCACATTCGACAAAGTAACGTTTAATACAATTTTTGTCCATGGTGTATACCTGCTGTTTCAATTTCTATTGCCATATAATTTTCTTTAACAGATAATTATTAAGCGGTTTAAACGGTACCGTATTTCCCAAGTTTACTTAGAACAGTAAACTGGCTCAGTTATGTATCCTAAAATTATACAGTCCACCCACTTGCCATCTCGTAGAACTGATAGAAATTTTTCTGTTTGCACAGTCTAACGCTTCCAACCTATATTTAAGCCTAATGAACGTGGTTGTATTTCATTTTAATGTAAGGCCTTAAGATACCTGAACTCTGATACTTTTCTTAACGCACTGATGTAACTAATGAATAAACAAAGGAGTCGTGAACTGTTCAAACACAAACACGACCTCTATAGACAACGTATAGAAACACACGTAGGGGGAGTCATATGCGAACCTGAAGCTAACGTGGCCAGTTCTGATAAAGATCTTAAACGAGAAAATAAAAACCTCTCTCTCTCCACAACTAACTGGGCAAAACGTGATATCACGACTTTTATATCTCTGGAAGATTCAAGCGAAGATTATCATATGAAGAATTAAGATGTTAAGTAGTTCTACACCCTTTACGTGCTGGGTGTTTAATTAGAAAGTCGCACCTTTTCAAGCACTTCTTATGATCACTTGGTACCATTTTTTTATTATTGTCTGACGTCACAGCTCGTTTTTGTACAGTATTCCAGTTCATTGTTGTTTCATACTTCCTCTTGATTTTCTGTATCTGTTATCTCCTTCGGCTTGCTGAAATATACATATATATATATATGTATTATTGTTATAGACAGTCTTACCTATTGAACAAACTGGGCAGTTTCCCAGGGCCCCTCACATGGAAGGGCCTCCGATGCTACACCCTTTAATCTAACTTCTGGGTTTTTCTTAGCATTACTTGGCTCCATTTACTGAATTTACAGTATATCTAAGATCGCCCCTGTTTATTGATGAAAATTATTAAGGAAAAACAAAACGGTATGTAATTTTAAGCTACACAATGTGCTATCTGCACCGTACCCATCATGGGTATTACAAACCGGTTTTAAAGTTATAAACCTACAGACTCACCGCTGAACCGTTGGGGGGATGGCAGGGGTAAGAGAAGAAAACAATGTTTTAAATAATATACTTTATTTAATTGTTATCTGTCAACATATATTTAATCAAATCTTCTAACTGTCCATCAGTTTTTCATACAACCAACTTATCTTCTGTCTAAGTTAGTCCTAAAACTGACCATCGTCAGTTAATATACACAGATACTGAAAGGTATTCGAATACTGACAATACTGTATAATATGCATAGACACTGAAGGGTATTTGCATGCTGACAATACTGTATAATATACACAGATTCTGCAGGGTATCGCATGCTGACAATACTGTATAATAAATAATATATACAGATACTGAAGGTTATTAGCTTATTACAAGTAATAAAAATATATACATTTTTTAAAACTATTTATGCGTCAACTTGCTTTCGGGACTGTCGCTTTGTTAACTACATGGTCCTTAATGGCACGCAAGTCACATAAAAATCTAAATAAAAGTATCATCTAACGAATTTGGGATTATCCGAAAGATTTCTTGGGCACTGAGTTATGGGAAACAAAAAACAATGTGAAATGATATTTTAAATACCTGTGATTTTGATACTGCACTGAACAAAACTAAGCCGAATGTAAAGAAACAAAATCTCTAATGAAGGTGATTTTTATCACAAAGCTAGGCCTAATAGTTTCTAATAATTCGTCAACTTTCGGCGTTTAAACCTATAACTTTCAAAAAACACCATCAACATCGTAATTAAACCCATTAATTGCTCCAGGGATCCTATACATGTTTTTACACGTAGAATGAGTGAATGATTTAATGAAATGTTCTTGGTCAGCAAACAAGTGTTATAACAGACAACAACGCAAAATAACACGTTATGTACTACGTAGTACTCCAATTGTAGTGAAAGGCCCAAAAACGAGTCTGTAATGTGCGCGTTAATAAAATAAATGAAACAAACAACAATTTTGAGGTAGTTATCTGATCATCCAGATAAAACGTTTAAGACTTTACTGAACAAAATTGCTACGATAGATAGGATATTTAATTTCTGAATTTAGTTATTTCGAATGAAAAGGTTGACTGTAAGTAAAAGACAAACAGGTTGTCTCAAAAATGAAAAAGGTGTAATTAATTAAAAGTGTCATAAATTTAAGAAAGCTAGATTGATTGATACCATGGGAGATTTAGAAGTCTATAGATGGTCAAGAAAGTTTGTCAAACAGGAAATTGGGGCATCAAAAAGGATTCAAATCCGTGGCTGAAAATGTGAAAATTAACAGTAAAGATTTTACATTAAGGGTAAAACAAAATGTTAGGATGAGGATGGAACTCTTGAAGGATGATAAAGGAAGGCGAGTATGTGATGATTATGAGATGGCTGAGTTATTAAAGTCTGGTTTTCTTATTTTTTTTACTAAAGAAGATTTAAGAACCTCATCGTCAACAGTCGACTGATGAAAACAAGATCGAACAAGATGGCTGAATTAATTTAAACTTATTAAGACAAAAATGGGAAATTTAAAGAATGATAAGACTCCTGGGCTAGATAATATTATCTAATATTAGATAATATTTCTTCAAGCCACTTACTACTATTTTTGTAAGCCCTTGAATAGTGGGCAGATATAAAAGGATTGGAAGTTAGCTGATGTAACTCCTATTGTCAAGGAAGATAATGAAAATTGTCCCAGTAATTTTAGACTCATTAGTCTTACATCAGTTGTGGGGAAAGTCTTGAAAAGTCTGATAAAAGATGTTTTGTGATGCCATTTAACAAAGTTTAGAATTTTATTGGATAGTCAACATGGTTTCACTAAAGGGAAATATTTACAAAACCTTTTCAAAGAATTCTAAAAGTTACTGCTTATGTAGATGTTTGGTGTATCTGGATTTTTTTTTTAAAAAAAGCATTTGACAAAGTGCCACATAAAAGCTTGTAAGCAATGAAATCCATAAGTGTGGGAAATAAGTTAGCTAATTGTTTCGGAGAGTAGCTAGATAGAAAAAAGCAGATGGTTCTTATGAACGGAATTCAATCAAACTGGATTAATGTGGGGTATCTCAGGGTTCAGTCTTAGGGCCGTTGCTTTGTTTGATCTACATCAATGATACCGATGAAAGAATATTCAATAAATTACTTAAATTTGCCAGGATGCTAAGGTCTTGTGTGTTGATAGCTATGAAAAGGATGCTATGATTTACAAAAGGATTTATGTTATTTTATTTAATGAGTTGGGCAAATGAATAACAGATGGGTTTCAATAATAATAAATGTAAAATAATGCATGTGGATTATTGTAATTTGAATTATAAGTATACTTTGAATGGGAATAACCTTAACAGTGTTATGAAAGAAAGGGATCTTAGTGTAATAGGTGATCAGTCTCTTAAGCCATCCAAGCAGTGTGATGTTACTAGTGGTAGGACAAATATGAGTTTAGGTTGTATCTACAGAAATACTGAATACATGTATAAAGAGGTTATAACTTTATTATAGGTCACTGGTTAATCCACATTTGGAGGATTATATATCAGTCCAGGGCTCCTTACCTTAGTAAAGACATTGAAATGTATTCTCAAGACGAGTGGCATGGGTATAGGCACTTTATTCTAATTAAAGTTTTAATACCCATACCAGCCGTCTTGAGAATACATTTTTACTTCAAGTGGGTTTCTCGTTATCACGTGTAACATTGAATTGTTGTAACAAGTCCAGAACAGGGCTACTAGAATGGTGACCGAAATAGAATTGTTGTCATATGAGGTAAGGTTAAGATCTCCGCAACTGTTTTCTTTTGGAAAAAAAAACGAGTTAGAGGAGATTTGATTGAAATGATTAAGAAGATCAGTAGTGCTGATACATCATATTTTTTCATATTTAACAGCGAAAGTAGTAGGTTAAGGGGACATACATATAAATCTTTGCAGAATAGAAGTCATCTTCAAGTAAAACAGGTTTATTTTCCTAAGAAGGTGTTTAGTTTTTGGAACTTTGGAAGATCCCGCTTTTAGATATTGTGAAGGCAATGAGATAGTAAAAAGGAAGCTTGACAACTGTATTCTCTCTCTTTTAGCCGTTAGAGAGGTATAGTGTGACGGTCAACCCACTAGTGAAGACTAGTTTACGAGTTGGCGGTGGGTGATGTTGACTAATTGCCTTCCCTCTAGTCTATCACTTCAAAATTAAGGATGACTAGTGCACATGGCTTTACACGGAATTCAATCAAAGTATATATAAAGCATATTTCCAAAGTTTTGCAAATGATAATGGAAATAAAACAGCTAGTTCGTTAACGTAGAAAAAATTCAAAATATATCGACTATTCATACATTTACTAATTAGTACTGAAATTTAACCATGTTATATAACAATATTTTCTATTATATACTGCAATTTTCCGAATATAATACGTAACGTAGCATTTTAAATAAGAATTGTCTCCCGTTTCCATTCATTTTTCCGTTTCCTTAAAAATGATTTTCGAAATAAAATGATAAAGAAGCCAAGCATCGTGATTTACATACACACTTAGTAATTTTTAGAAATACAAAACTAGTTACCGCAACATTACGTTTGCTATTCAAAACTACAAATTGTTTCAGATGAAATTTTCGAATTCTCTTTACGTCCTGACAATGCTTACTTGCTATCCACAATTGCAAACGTAGCATACACTAAAGCGAACGCGTATTTGAGATTATACGAACATTACAACATTCTTGTCGTCAAAGCATTTCTTTGACAACACTATCGCAAAAATCTAGATGTGTATTATTTATGGCGATGAGGCTTTGTTTGTTTTTGGAATTTCGCACAAAGCAACTCGAGGGCTATCTGTGCTAGCCGTCCCTAATTTAGCAGTGTAAGACTAGAGGGAAGGCAGCTAGTCATCACCACCCACCGCCAACTCTTGGGCTACTCTTTTACCAACGAATAGTGGGATTGACCGTAAAATTATAACGCCCCCACGGCTGGGAGGGCGAGCATGTTTTGGCGCGAACCCGCGACCCTCAGATTACGAAGCGCACGCCTTAACGCGCTAGGCCGTGCCAGGCCCCAAAAGAGTCTGGAACCAGTAGCTTTCTCTAGTATTAAGTTATTGATATTTGTTATTTTGAATTAAGCACAAAGCTGCACAATGGGCTATCTGTACTCTACCCACCACGGGTATCGAAACCCGGTTTTTAGCGTTGTAAGTCCGCAGACATACCGCTGAGCCACTGGGGGACAGCGATGAGGCAAATTTGGGCCTTTGTTCAGAGAGATTAGAGTATATGTTATACTTTGGGGCGTTTTAATTCCGGGAAAATTACGGTATTTGCTGTACCGTGTTTATGTGTACATTGTGTTTTATTAACAACAATAACTTATTGCAAACAAACGAAAATAAAAGAAATGAAAAACTGTCTATGAATGGCTATTCGGTAGGTGTGCCCTTTAGTGGCTTCTATTTTTTATTACTTAACTCTAGACTGAAAGAGACACGCCCATTGTAGGCGTGGTAGCTCATCACAACGAAAAAAACTGGGTTAGAGGATAAAGGGGCGGAGTTTAAAAAGTTAGTTTTTTATTCACATCTCAGCGAGATCGCTAATATAAATCCACGTGGGAAAGTAACTTGATAAATATAATCCTAAGCTTGTGTTTTACGTCAATTAGCTACGAAAGTTGCGATTTAATTCACTAAATACTGAGTTAAATAAGTGAATATACAAGTTAAGAAAAAATTACATTAAAAGTTGCACGACAAACTTTTATCTTTTTCAGTGAAAAAAATCGCAATTAGTCTTATTTGCTTGTATCAAAATACTTGCCTGAATCTGTAAATATTGTACTGTATAATGTATACTGAATCTCAGAACAGCTAGTATGGATATTAACACTTTCCTTAACAATAAAAGTGTTAATACCCGTACCACCCGTTCTGAGATATATTTTTATTTCAAGCGAGATTCTCGTCATCAAGAAGGTACCGTATAGTCATCGTATTAAATGGATATTTGACTCTGTAAATATTGTACTGTATACAGATGGTATTAAATGGATATTTGACTCTGTAAATATTGTACTGTATACAGATGGTATTAAATGGATATTTGAATCTGTAAATATTGTTCCATATACTGATGGCAGCAAATGGCTATATGAACCTGTAAATATTGTACTGTATACAGATGGTATTAAATGGATATTTGAATCTGTAAATGTTGTTCCATATACTGATGGCAGCAAATGGCTATAAGAACCTGTAAATATTGTACTGTATACTGACGACAGTAAATGGCTATAAGAACCTGTAAATATTGCACTGTATGCTGACGACAGTAAATGGCTATAAGAACCTGTAAATATTGTACTGTATACTGACGACAGTAAATGGCTATATGAACCTGTAAATATTGTGCTGTATGCAGATGGTATTAAATGGATATTTGAATCTGTAAATATTGTTCCATATACTGATGGCAGCAAATGGCTATAAGAACCTGTAAATATTCTACTGTATACTGACGACAGCAAATGGCTATATGAACCTGTAAATATTGTGCTGCATGCAAATGGTATTAAATGGATGTTTGAATCTGTAAATATTGTACCATGAATTTATGGCAGTAAATGGTTATATGAACCTGTAAGTATTGTACTGTATACTGATGACAGTAAATAAACTAAATTTGCACTTACATATCAGAAATTGATAAATTAATTTAATTCATTGAGATAGATAGATAAGATAAGAGTTAGACACATTTCTTGTTTTAAATACAGTCATGTATTAAGATATAATATCGTACTATCTGTAATCTAAATAGACAAAGGTGTTGAATGTACGACATTTGTAGGTCAGTAACATATTGTTCTATGATTATACACCGATATATTCTTTACCACACTACAAAGAAAAACTTGACTGAAAATTACCTCACAATACCTTGAAAAACTACGTGATGTGTCGTTATACATTTTAAATTAGTGTTAGTGTTGTATTAATTGATTTGGACTTGAATGTATGAATGTCTGTCGGTGTTTGGGTAAGAAAAGTTCATACCCTGGAGGGTCAGTTTCTCTATTACCTCTTCCTCCTCCCCGTACTTATGTTCTTGACGGATTGGTATTTATAATTGTAGAACTGAATATTATTTTGATCCTTTTCAGGGCAATGTCCATGTATTGTGGCTCATATATAGTGATTATTTTATTCTATCAGCAGAATGTCAAGTTTGTTGGTGGCATTTTTTTTATTATTTTTATTATTTAATATATATATATATATATTTATTTATTTTTATATTTAAAATATAAGTTAACTGGGGAGAGATATTTAGGACTAGCTTTATCATGTATGAGGTACCTGTCTAGTTCGCATAGTAATTCGTTTTCATCCAATTCTTATTAAAGTACATTATTGTAATATGTAGGAGTCTATTTGGTATGGTTGGTATGTTCGAGTATTTGTGAATGAACTGAAATGATAGTTCTTGGAACTCTGTATGCAGTTGTGAGGAGTGTGTTTTGGATTGTTTGTAGTTTGGTTTTAATTATTTTATTGCTTACTGTTATCCATGCTGGAGCTGCATAATCTATTACAGGTCTAATATATGTTTTATAGATTTTTAGTATGTTATCTGTAGATGCTCCACTGTTTTTACCAGTTAGACTCCTAGCATAGTTAGTTCTTCGCCAGACTTTATTTTTAATTTCGTTCACATGATTGATCCAAGTTAGTTTTGAATCATAGGTCAGACCTAAAAATTTTGCCGATGGGGCAATCTGGAGTATTGTGCCATTCATATATAATTCTGGCTGTTGTTTTTTGTGTTTGGCAATTTCGTAAAGACTACGAGTTGTGTTTTTGCTGTGTTTATTTTTATTCTATATTTTTGACAGTATTCACTTATTCTATTTAGTTGCGGTTGTATGTTAGTGGCTGCTATCGTAGGTGTTGAGGCACTTTTCCAGACTGCCACATCATTTGCGAACTGTGAAGAGAATCCATGATTCGGATCCCTCAGTGGCATATTGTTTACATACATGATGAAGAGTATAGGGCTAACTACCCCTCCCTGAGGGACACCAGCTTCAGGAGTAAAGTATTCCGAAAATGTACCTTCAACATTTACTCTACATTTTCTATTTTCCAAAAAGTTAGATAACCAGCGAATAATTCCTCACGGTAGTCCCATTTCATTCATTCGGAACCTTAGACCATCGTGCCATACAGTGTTGAATGCTTTCTCGATATCAAGGAAGCAAGTGACAGTACATTCTTTTTTATTGAAGCTATCTATTACGGTTTCGGTTAATCTTATTAGGTGGTCTGTCGTTTGTCTAAATTTCCTGAATCTATTTTGTTCTTTTGGTAATTTTGATGTTATCTCCAAGAATGTGGAGAGTCTATTACTGATTATTCTTTCAAGAATTTTGCCTACACAGCTGGTCAGGCTGATTGGTTGGTAGCTATTAGGTTTATTTGCTGGCTTTCCTTCCTTATGGAACATTAATATATTTGCAAGCTTCCAAGAAACTGGGATGTATCCTGAGGATAGAGATAGGTTGAAAAGTGAATTTAGGTGGTCAAACAATTTCGGAGTGCCTGATTTGGACTTAGTTTTGTTTGTTTGTTTGTTTGTTTTGAATTTTCGCGCAAAGCTACACGAAGGCTATCTACGCTAGCCCTCGTATAGCTTTACGCGAAATTAAAAACAACAAACAAAACAAACAAATTTTTCAATTTAATCTAGTAGCGCCATCAGGTGACAGTTTTATAAATTATTTAATTGCGTCAATAACTGTGAGTTTCGGAATTGGTCTATTGACATCATCAGGTTTCAGGTTACAACTGTACAGCGAGAAGTAATTTTTTTAGCGTTATTTTAAAGTTCTTGCAAACAGGTGTGAAAAAAAAGCATTTATAAATTATAGGAGGTTTAGTATATAGTCTTAACCCTCAGAGTTTGTGATTTTGAGTTCAAGGAAACACATTTTACTGCACGTGATAGTTTGATAAATGATCAATGAGATAGAAAAACGTTTTAAAAGATCGTGATGAATTACAAGAGGCTAATTTTTAATACAGGTTTAAAAACTGAAGTCATGACGCTTAGCGAAGTAGCTTTTATATGGTTTTAAATATTGAAGCATGAGGCTTAGCAAAGTAGCTTTTGTATGGTTTCAAATATTGAAGTCATGTCCACTTAAAAGCTGTTCTGCATGGACTCACCAAACCTTCGTGCCAAATTTGATAAAGGTCCATTAAAAGGGAGCGAAGTAGTGGTAAAAAAAAAGCCAATAAAAACTGCAAAACTACAAGTTTGTATGTATGTTCTAGTGGACCTAGCGAACATTCACACAAATTTTTATCAAGATCTATTCACTTCCTGCAAAGTAGTTACATGGACAAACAACAGAGAGTACTATTATATTTTTACAGGTAATAATAACTAGGTTCCACATACGAACAGAACATGTTTTTGAGTATCATTATTCTCCTTCGGATGAATATTCTTTTCTCTCTCATATTGTGTGATAGAGCCTGACCTCAGACACACTGCTTTATCCACACTTACACTTTGTTGATTAAGGGAATCACTTGCATTTTGTCTTACTTTTTTCTACACGAACATGCCATGATACCTGACAATGATGGATAATTCAGTACTGTAAATGGATAAAAATGTAAATTGTAATACAGTCCAGTTTTCCCGCAATAATATTGAGCACGCCATCTCTGGACAACATATTACATTAATATTTTTGATTTCAGTCAGTTGTATTGTTTGTGTATTTCTTGTTAATTAAGCATAAAGCTACCAAATTGGCTATCTGTATTGTGCCCACCACGACTATCGAAACCTGGGTTTTAATGGTGCGAGTTGTCAGGTTTACCGTTGATCCAAGGGGTGGG
Organism: Tachypleus tridentatus; assembly: GCF_004210375.1. NCBI lineage: Eukaryota > Metazoa > Arthropoda > Merostomata > Xiphosura > Limulidae > Tachypleus > Tachypleus tridentatus. The sequence goes on along the minus strand of NC_134837.1, from coordinate 72,014,837 downwards.
GAAGTTAAATGAAATTTTATTGTTGGTGATTGTACATACACTAACAAAATATAATACCCGTTAGTCCAACAGTAATAAGGACTCGTGCATACAATGCGTATAGCTTTGCGTTAAACACCAAATTATAAATTGTCTTAATATGTCAATAAAACTCATATATTTCGTTCTTTAAATACACCACATCTTCTATTAATTTCTTTATTTTTATTTTAAGAAAGCTTAATTAATTGTTATTATTGTAAAAAGCACAATAAAGTTCATTCATTGGAATTGGTTTAAGTACAGTATGGAAAACAAAGATGTAGTTGCTTATGTGCCATGCCATCGATCAGTGTTGCAATGAAGAGTTCAGTTTGCATGTGAGAACATGTCACCTTATCCATAATTACAGAGCTCGACACACTGACATATATGTGCCATATACAACAAAAATACCCTACGATATGCTGTAATACAATTATCAGTCGTTAATAATATTAACAATAATACTATCATAATACTGTGAAGACAATTTTCTGCAATGATAATACTGTTTGTTAAAGATTAATAAATGTAATTTATTGGTAATCTTTCCTTTGAATATTCACCTGACCTTTTGTCGTTGATTTATTATATAAACTTCTGCAATCGATAAAGAATGGCCAAGTTATTGCATGGTACGTCAGCTTTGTTATAAGTAACAACATATTATTATTATTAGGTGTAAATCGTTTAGAAATATCTCAGCGTAGAGCTTGCCATGCAAATTTACATTTCTTCATAAAACCAAATAATCACGTAAAAAGATAAATATTGTCGCACTCATTACGTTAAGAAAAATAAAATAATGATGTTACAAGCACACGAATTACACGTTTTAAGAGAATAAATATGTTTCATTTAATAGTTATGACCTTACCTAGTAAATAAATGGTTATCTCTATAACGCTTTAGTCGCCATCTCTTTGTAAGATATATTTTAATGTTTGAATTTTGGACGTTTAATAGAGAGCGCATACGTTATGATCGGGAAAATTTGTATGGTGAGTATGGTATAAATAAAAGAAAGTACAACCGGAAATATATATGAATGGAACACTACTTCACACTGCCACATCGGTAAAATTTCTCGGTCTAACCTATGGCTCAAAATTAACATGGATTAACCATTCAAATGAAATTAAAAGTAAAGCCTGGCAAAGAACCAATTATGCTAGGAGTCTTAACTGACAAGAAAAATGTAACATCAACAAACAATATACTAAACATTTACAAAACATACATTAGACCAATAGTTGACTATGCAGCTCCAGCATGGATAACTGTAAGTCACAAAACAGTTAAAACCAAGCTACAAACAATACAAAACACACTCCTCAGAACAGCATACAGAGTTCTCATAATCACATAATCTAATTTCATACACAAATGTTCAAATATACCAACCATAGCTGATAAGACTCCTACATAGTACAATAACGTATTTCGATTAAAATTGGATGAAAATGAATTATTATGCGAAATAGACAGATACCACATACATGATAAAGATAGTCCTAAACATCTCTCCCCGATCAACATATATTTTAAACACAAAAATAAATTAATAATAATATATATATATATATGGGAGGAAAAAAAACATCATCAAATTAGAATTCTTACTGATAGAGCAAATAATATCGATAAATGTACAAAACTAGAACACGGACATTAACCTGAAAAGGGTCGGAGTAAACTCAGACCACTTTGACTCTAAAGCAGTAGCCATACCAACCCACAATGCATGATCATGTACGTAAAGGAAGGAGGAAGAGGTCAAAGCGTACCTGACCCTCCAAGGCATGTAAGATTACCCAAATCTCGAGAGAATTATATTTTGTTTGTTTTTTTCAAGAGTGAGAGAAAAAGAAAGGTCACAGGCATGGCGACCTCAAACAGAAATAATAGAAATGATAAAAGACAGAAAAAAACTGAAAAGACAATTCCTACAAAATATAAATTCAGCACAAAAATACAAATAACCGCTTTAAGAAATAAAAAAAAATTAAGTATGACAACTAACACAAGACAGCTGGGACAATGTTTGTACACATACACATCTCAACCATAAAATCGACCCAAACCTTTTCTGGACACACCCAAAACGATTCACCAACACTGAAAACTCAAATAAGGATTACCCGTCACCAGAAACTCACAACAAAACAGGATACACTAGCTGGGAAAAGGCAGATGTATTCAAAGAACACCTGCAAAATACGTTTAAAACACACCAAGAACCAGGCAGGAACATACATTTTTGCAATAAAGGAAGTAAATTCATACAACTTAACAATACCATGTACACACCTAAATTCCCAATCAACACAATAAAAAACATGTCAACAAAGTTAGTTGAAACAGAAAATCAAGTTACAAGTCACTAAAAGTATAACAGAAATGGAAGTTAAACTAGCCATAGAAACTATAAAAAACAAGGCACCAGGAGAAGATGGCATACAAGCCATTCTCCTAAAAAAGGTACTCAGAGATTATATGAACACTTAATAGGACTCTTCAGTTTATCACTCAGTTCTGGTTACATCCCTGTTACTTGGAAGCAAGAAACAGTCTTCATGTTCCATAAACAAGGAAAGTCAGCCAAATAAACCAACAATTACTGTCTGATCAGCCTGACTAGATATATAGGAAAAACACTCGAAAGAATAATTAGACATAGGCTTTCAAAATAGTTAGAAATAACTTCAAAATTACCAGAAATTCAATACGGGTTTAGAAAACAGATCACCTGATGAGATTAACAGAAACAATTTTGGATAGTTTTAATAAAAACAATGAATGCATTGTCGTCTGCTTTCTCAATATCAAAAAAAGCTTTCGACTTAGTTTGGCATAATGGATTAAGATACTGTACGACAGAGATGGAACTACCGCAGGGAATTATTTGCAGACTATCCAACTATCTGGAAAGTAGAAACTGTAAAATAAATGTAAGGGGAGCTTTATCAGAACCATTTACACCAGAGGCTGGGTAGTTAGCCCTATTTTATTCATCATGTATGTAAGTAATATGCCGTTAAAAAACCCAACTTAAGGGTAGGCGTTGAAATTCGAGGACGATGTAGCGGTCTAGAAGCAGCAACAAATCTACAACCATTATTAAATAAGTTAGAAGAACTCTGCCAAAAATATCTAATTAAATAAACGTGCATAAAAATTAAGTAATATTATTCAGAAAACAAACCAAACGCAAAAAAGTGTATTTGTTTGTTTTGAATTTCGAGCAAACTAATTCATAATCGTTACATGGGCAGGACTTGTCTTTAATTTTACTAAATACTTCCAAAGAACTCCATCGCACCAAACATGCTTGCCCTTTTAGTCGTGGGGGCGTTATAATGTGACGGTAAATTCCATTATTCGTTGGTAAAAGAGTAGCCCAAGAGTTGTCGTTTGGTAGTGATGACTAGCTGTCTTCCCTCTAGTTTTACACTGCTAAGTTAGGGATGGCTAGCGCAGACAGCCCTCGTGTAGCTTTGCGAGAAATTAAAAATACAAAACAAACCAAAGAACCCACCTAAAGATAAAACCTGTTATAAATTTATTTTATTACTAACAGAGACCCACAAAACGTTTTCTGTCAAATTAGTATCTTTATTATAACAATATTTCTTTAAATATGGATGTAATGTAATTGTAGGCACCAAAATGTGTAAGTCCACTTATATTTAGATTGTACTTTATGAAACCTTAACTAATATTAGGCCTAAGTGCTATAAAGAGACAAATTAACACTACCGTGTACGTTTTTATATTAGCTGAGGTGGGACTAAGTTATACTGTAATAAATACTATAGATATTTGACCATTATAAACCGTTCAACTTCAGTCATTAGTATTTCCAGGAGCATATTAGACATTTTCGTCGGTGAAAATGGCCCGGCATGGCCTAGCGCGTAAGGCGTGCGAGTCGTAATCCGAGGGTCGCGGGTTTGCGCCCGCGTGGCGCTAAACATGCTCGCCCTCCCAGCCGTGGGGGTGTATAATGTGACGGTCAATCCCACTATTCGTTGGTAAAGAGCAGCCCAAGAGTTGGCGGTGGGTGGTGATGACTAGCTGCCTTCCCTCTGGTCTTACACTGCTAAATTAGGGACGGCTAGCACAGATAGCCCTCAAGTAGCTTTGTGCGAAATTTCCAAACAAACAAACGTCGGTGAAAAAATTAAATGTATTCAGTGAAATAGGTAGCCAACTTTCCCGTCAAGCAGGGGCGTAGCTTTTTGCACCCGATAGGGAGGATAATTTTTGCAACCACTTATGTGGACTGTTCAATTTGCAAATTGGTAATCTCTGATTACGTGAACCTGAAAGCTGTAAACATGCAGTCACAGAGTAATCTTGTTGCCACGATACTTGGATGTATACTTAGGCCTACTGACTGATACTTACGAACTTAGATCGAAAAGTTTAGAAGCACGCCAATGTTAAAGATGTACATTTCGGCTACTGAAAAAGCCTACATCTAGGCCAATTATGTAATTCAATTGGTAAGAACACGAGAATCACAAGAACAAACACACAATTTGTAGGCCTGTGATGCAGTAAAACAATTCAACAGACCAAACTGTAGGGGGGATGATTGTATGCACCATACCCCACCTAAAATGAAGGGGGATGTAAACCCTCCATCCCCCCCAGGATCTATGCCCCTGCTGTCAAGTGTTTGTTTGAAGATAAGTACTGTATGTAAGTTTGTAAAACTCTTGCACATAAACCATTTACAGGGTGTTTTCTTATAGCAAAGCCACATTGGACTATCTGCTAAGTCCAGCGAGGGGGAATCGAACCTCTGATTTTAGCGTTGTAAATCCGTAGACTTACCGCTGTACCACCGGGGGACAGACAATTTACATAAACCATTATTTGTAATAACACTTATTATTGTTTTTTGTATATTAAAATATATTTGTTAAGAAAGTAAATTGTGTGTATCACTCTTGTTGGTAAATATCATAAATTTGATACATATTGATATGCAGTTAATTTCTAAATTAAAACTAAAATTTCCGGCTATTTGAAATCATATTACGTAACGTACGTAACAATAAATCGGAGACTCGTCCGTGATAAATTATAATACATAGCAGAGGGGCAAAGGTCTCTTGATAAATATCAACACTTTGACAAAGAGGGCGAAAGAAACAAGTTGATTTCTTTAAAACTATTTTTTACGTGTCTACGTGCAAAAAATTTGATGCAAACAAAAAATATTATAAACTAAGATTTGTAAAACAAACATACCTTGAAGCATTTTGGTTATTAGTAAGTACTAGTCTGTAGTAAAATAGATTAAATATGTTTGGTAAAATAAAGAAAATTTGAAATTAAAGTATCTGTTTGGCGACGAATAATACAGCTTTAGAAACCATTTTTTGCTATTTTCCAGAATACACTACAACTAAGTTGTTTGTTTTTAATTGCTATCTCTTGAAATAAATCGTCGTTAGTTGTAAGTAAATTCAAGTGAGTGATTTGTCGACGCTATCAACTTAAACTTGTTTTTGCTGGGTTTTTTTTTATCACAAAACCACACGATGCGTACCTTCTGAAATCGAGACCCGGATTTTAGTGTTGTTAGTCCATAAGCTTACCATCGACCCACCGAGCAACATAATCTATGATTATAACTGAAATAAAATGAGAATTGCATACAACTATTTAGAAAAACAGATAAAAATGTCATGGAAAACTTCCTTTAACCAAGATAGAAAGCCCCCCTGGTAGATTAGTGGTAAACCTGAAAGCTTATAACGCTGAAACAGGGTTGCAATGGTCGAGGTAAAAACGAGAAAAAGACCCATTTGTATAACATTTTTTAACAACAAACAAAAACACTCTGACACAAATTTAATAAAATATATGGAATAAAACTCTTCTTTAGATTTTTCCTTATAATTTTTGGATACTTCATATCGTCCACAGATATAAATTTGCTTAAAACGTAAACACCTTTTTATTCGCACTTACATTATTGAAAAAACAACAACTCAATTCAAGTTTAATACGTTAGGCCTAATACGTGTGTTTATAAATATTTAATTAACTACGTGGTGGGCTACCTATCATCTAAAGATGTCAAGTAAAAACTGTTGAAAGCCAAGTTGAGCGTGGGGTAATCTAAAGTGAGACAGCTGAAATGTTTTAATTGTTTCATCTAGTTTAGGTTTCAGTTTTCGTATAACAGTTTAATCGGAGTGAAATAAAGTTAATGCTATTAACAGAGTGTACTGAATTTTCAAAATTACTAATTAGATACGAGAGACTAACGTTTGTTTTTTAAAACACTCATTGTTTTGTTTTGTTTTATTTTTTCTCGTTATCCTTAACACAATCATATCAATAAGTAAAGCCTTTCAATGTGGAGTGCTTTCTGTTTCAACATTTGGAATCACGTTAACCTGAGTTCTAAAATTAAACTACATTTTTTTATTGATTAATACAACAGATATCAGATTAAACTTATGTGAATATAACACATTAGTAATGGTCCAGCCTTTATTCATAAACCTGTGAATTCAAGTTAACTATCGAAAATTGTCACAAAAATGAAGAAATCGTTGTTAGTTTATATATACATATTTTTGAATGACAATTCACCTTTAGCTTCAGGCTCAATCCAGCAGGTGTCACTACTTTACCATATGATACTGTAAAGTATTTAGGGGTATGGTTTGGTTGTTTTTTTTTTTAATTTCGCGCAAAGCTACACAAGGGCTATCTGCGCTAGCCGTCCCTAATTTAGCAGTATAACATTAGAGGGAAGGCAGTTAGTCATCACCATCCACCGCCAAGTCTTGAGCTACACTTTTACCAACGAATAGTGGGATTGACTGTAACATTATAACGCCCCTACATTTGAAAGGGCGAGGATATTTAGTGTGACGGAAATTCGAATCCGCGACCCTCAGATTACGAGTCGAGTGCTTTAACCACCTAGCTATGCCAGGCCTAAAATTAAGATCAAGTGGGTTTAAGAAGTTATCTTCGAGTATCTAGGATATTCGAGGATATTGGTAATTTAGCGAGTTTGCAAAGTGTTTACAAGCAACACTAGATCATAAATAGGATAATCAATGATGCATTGGGTTATTTTTCAATTGGTAAAGTGACAGTCGTTCAGTGAAATATTTAGATCATTGCTGCGTTATTCGATCAGTTAGCCGTGAAAGTGAATAAGTAAATTTATTTGTGTGTTAGCGAGGTACTTTTACGGAGAAGTTATATGTAAACGTTGGCCTATGTGTTACAACAATGTGCAAGTGAAGGTAGCCGATAGAAGCGTTAAAGAAGAAATGAACTATTTTTTTTTCATGGAATATTACGAAGAGTAACTTCAGATAATCTATACATTATTCGTATAATAAATTTAACTAATTCATATTTTAATGATATCTGATTAGCTTTGTTTTGTTCCTTTCATCTGGCTGTACTCTGTCTTTTTTGGCTTAATAACAATTGTTGATTTCTTACAGGCTCAGTTATAATAGCCAAGTTTCTCACATCTGTAAGAGCTCTCTCTCTTCCTAGTATCCCATAAGAAGGATTCTTATCCCATACAGTCCTTTACTTAAAGATCTTGGCAGTATGTCATATCAAGTTACACATGAAATGTCTATTGTATTATTATTTATTCCTCCTGATCTGTGTCATTATTTATCTAACTAATCCTTTCAACTCTTGTAAACTGTAGTTAATGTGGGGCTGATATTTCAGCACTACTTATCTGGTGATCCCATAACCTTGAGATGGGGTGTTAAGTTGTTTATCTGAAACTTTAAATGAATCCATATTTCATTGCCAATTACAGAGCTTGCTTTAGAGACATACATCTACTTTGCCTCAGCATGATCTTCATATCTTTATCTCTTGCAGCATCTATAAATTGATACCAATGAATCCATTATTTCACAGGGAGTATCTGGGCAAGTAAGCCTTTTCCAGTCTTTGCGAGTTCAGTTGAGGTATTATTTTCTTGACACTTGTGTTTATTATTAAACTAACAAATAAATCCCACACTATGTTAAAAGTTCTCCTATTCAATGTTTTATAGAAAGCAGTGTGACTGGCTTATTTTTGCATTTAATAATTCTTTTTTTCTAAATATTTGATTCTATCATTGACTTTATTTTCTAATTCATCAATTTTATCATTACAGTCTTTCCATATTTTTTAATCTTATTATTGCAATCACATATTTTCATTTAAATTCAATTAAATTTTACTTTAAATCCTTCTTTAATTACGCGACGTTCAATCCCATTCTTCGTTGGTAAAAGAGTAGCCCAAGAGTTGGTGGTGGGTGGTGATGGCAGGTTGCCTTCCTTCTAGTCTTACATTGCTAAATTAGGGACGGTTAGCGCAGATAGCCCTAGTGTAGCTTTGCGCGAAATTTAAAAGAAACAAGTAAATCTTAATGATCTTGTATAAATAACTTCAGTATCTAAAGTTATCCTTTACTCACACTCTTTGATCTTGTAGTTATCATTTTCAATGGTTGAAGTTTAGTCAAAATTCTGATTTATATTGACGAAAATGATATCCTACTTTTGATATCAATTGTTACAACTTTGTTCTTTCATTGTCGAGTTCTTTTAAACTATTTTATAAAAAATAATTTAAAAGTATAATCTACTTAAACTGTAAAAAGTATCTATTACCTCCTTTAAGGTTTCTAAAAGGTTGAATACTTGTACAATCTAGAACTAACGTAAAATTAAATGAATTTATTTGCTTGTTTGTTTTAAATTTCGCACAAATCTATTCGAGGACTATCTGCGCTAGCCGTCCCTAATTTAGCAGTGTAAGACTAGAGGGAAGGCAGCTAGTCATCACCACCCACCGCCAACTCTTTGGCTACTTTTTACCAACGAATAGTGGGATTGACGAATAGTGGGATTATAACGTCACCACGGCTGAAAGGGCGAGCATGTTTGGTGCGATCGGGATTCGAGCCCGCGACCCTCGTGTTACGACTCGAACACCTTAACACGCTTGGCCATACCGGGCCCGAATTTATTTGCACGAAGTAGTTGCGATGGCTAACATACTGACTGATTCATTCTACTATACTTCTTTTTGTAAAACTCGCTGCAACCTTTACAATATTTGTAACCAAGCTTTGAATTATGAGAAAAGCTCTGACGTCAAATTAAGATTTTATAGGCTTATATTAACGTCATCTTTAAAACGCGCAACTTTCTCTAACTAACATTTAAATTACATTAAAAGCATAGCTTGTAACAATATAATCCAATTTATGATGCCTATTATTGACAAATTTGCAGTACCGTAACGATATATGAATTTACCCAAGAAATATTTATACTGTGAAACAATGCGATGTCTTCTGAAATAGGCACAACTGTGAAACTATCAAAAGTGAATTATAATGTACTTTTTCCTAACAGAAGCATTCCTAAGTGTGCTAAACGATTTGTTTGTTTTGAATTTCTAACAAAGCTACTCGTAGGTTAGTTAAGCTGTCTGTCCCGAATATAAGAGTAATAGACTAGAGGGAAAGCAACGAATCAACACCACCCATCGCCAAATATCGGGCCACTCTTTTACCAACGAAAAGTAGGATTGAGCGTAACTTATAATGTACCCACGGCTGAAAGGGCGAACATGTTCAGTGAGGGTTTCGAACTCGAAGATTGAGTTCTTAAAATTTAAGAAACATGTTTATTTGGGCCGGATACAATAGATTGCTTGTAGGTTTTAGTTCTTATACTGTAACAATTAGGTCTCCAGCTTTTCCAGAACACTGTGTTAAGGTGATTTACGCAATGTTAATTTTAATAAGATGAAGAGATAAATCTTGATGACGTCATGGGTGTGGTAAATAATATCTAAGATGGCGGATGTGCTGTCAGCGTGTTTTTGTTTTGAACGCTTTAAATATGGTCCTGACGAGTTGGAACAGCTTCACAGAAGTAAAGAAATCGATAAAACGCTTGCAAGAGAGAAACATGCAATGAGAAGAGAAGTTAAACTATTATTATTAGGTGCTGGTGAGAGTGGCAAGAGCACATTTCTCAAACAGATGAAAATTATACACGGACATAAATTCGAAGAAGAGGATCTACGTGAATTCTCATCCGTTATTTATCAGAACATCGTTCGGGGAATGAAGGTTCTGTTAGACGCGAGGGCTAAGTTACATATTCCATGGGAACATCCAAGTAATGAACGGTATGTCACCCAAGTGTTAGATTACGATAATAGTCTAATCTTGGACACGAAACTATTTTTACATTTTTCTCACCCTATAGAAAAGTTATGGCAAGATAAAGCGATAAGAACGGCATTCGAACGAAGAAAAGAGTTTCAGCTGGTAAGTTGTTACGTAATTTGTAATTAATAATATGTAGTAGTAAACTTATTATTGTTGGCTATATGATATGTATGACTTTTTAATTTCATTAGTTTTAAGACTGATTTTAATTTCAGTGACACATTAGGTTACTAAAGAACAAATAAAGTGACTGAAGGGAAATCTAATTGGTCAGTTGAGCACTTCATCCAGACCCCTTAAAAGTAATCAGTCTAAACTGAATGTCATTTTAATTTTCTTTAACATTCTGCAGATCTGGCTAAAAATAACTGGTAATTAGCAAAATAAACTGAAGTAGTTGCATTATTATTATTTTCATAAGAAAATATTCTTGAAAATTATTGACAGGATTAGCAGTTCAGTTTTGATGTACCAATCTCATAGTCTAATGAAATATAATATTCAACTTAACATTGTTGGAAAATGCTTGACATGCCCTCTAATGGTGTTGACAAATTTTGTGTATAATAAATTGAGACCAGATGTCATGTGTATATCAAATATAACATTAAACTTATAATAATTGCAGTAAAAAATCACTTGCAGCCATCATGTCTTGTAAGTTATGAATTCCTTAACATGATAACAAGCTTAATAACCAGGAGAAACTGGTACTGAAGAGAGTATTGTCTTACAGATGTGATAAGTTCAGGAATGATCTTGAACATGAAATTATATTTTAATATTGGAAAAAGTCATACTTGATAAAAAGGGGGAGTTAATTGTATCAGCAGAATGTTGGTATTGTGAAGTTCAAGAAGGGTGAGGGGTTATCTCAGCAAACAAATTTACCGTATTTTGCTTTCTTCTGTCTTCTACTGTGTGGCCATGGTGACTATGGTTAACAGGTAGCATATGAAAAAACAGTCATACCTCCACCTAGGCCCCCTGTTAGTACAGCGATAAGTCTATGGATTTACAATGCTAAAATCAGGGGGTTCAGTTCCCCTCGGGGGGCTCAGCATATAACCCAATGTAGCTTTGCTATAAGAAAACACACATAAAGACACACACCTCCACCTATAAAAGGAAGTTTTGATAAATGTGTATAAGACTTTTTTTTTTTGTGAGGCAAAATTTATTCTCATAATTAGAATTGTTACTTATATATAATAGTTTACCAGGTATTGTTATACGTTAAAAGTATGGAATTATTTTAAGTTATCTTAAGATAAGTTGGTGCTTGGTGTTAATTCTTTATGGCTTGGGGTGATTTGTATGACACAGTATATGAATAACAATAACTCACATCTATCCTCAGAAAAGTGAAAAACCTACCATTTATTTTTCAGAAAATCACTGAATGAATTAATTCTCCACTTGAAATCCTGTAAAATGGTGGATAACTTAGTTTATAAGCCAGTCACCCTATCACTGGAACCTAATGTCTTATTTTTAACCTAATCTTGTGTCCTCATTTCTAATTGTTCTCAGAAAATAGCACAAAGCAATTACAGGATTTGATCTCCAGATTATCTTATAAGCTTCAATAAGATCATTTATTATCCTTTGTTTATCAAGAAAATATAAATTAAATGTTTTATCCTCTCCATATAAGGTAACCCTTTCAATAAATCAATATCCAGTTTTTTATAATTGCACCAAAACTGTACACAGTAATCCAAATGAGACCTAACTAGTGATTTGTATATAGATATAATTACTTTTATAGCTTGTAATCACATTTGTAAATACACCCTAAAATTCTACTATCTTTACTGCTAACAACAAAACACTGCAAGTGGTTTGAGTTGCTTACCCACTATTGGCCAAGATTCTTCTTTTCTGTCATGTTATTGGGTTATCTGAATTAAATTTCAGATCCAAATTATAAAAATCAAAGTGCATGACTGCACTTTAGATAAATGTCTTTTGCCAAATATTTGTCCAACTTATGAATTCATTCATGTCATTTTGTTAATTCATTCATGTCATTTTGTTACACCTCAGCATCTTTAATACAACTGGAAACATGTAAGAGAAAACTTAGTTAATTTACCATTTATAATGTTATCAACATCTTTAAATAGCATAATATTTAATGTTTTTGTACAACATGAGACCCAGTCCTTCTCAACTATTCCATTCTCTAAACTAAATTAAAATAGTTTTAAAAAACTCTTGAATCCAGCCCTTATTATTCATACTCATCAAGTGATTTCTTAAATATGTTTAAATTTACCACTTCTACAACAATTAAAGGCAACCCATTCCAAAGGCCAACCACCCTGTTGAAAAATGAAACTGTCTTAGCTGAATACAACTCATACCTTAACAAAATTTATATTTGTATTCCCTACCCCTATTACTCTCACTGTTAAATGTGATGGGTAAACACTGTCAATTTCCTTTGCTATCTTAAACACCTCAATCAGATTCCTCCTGTTTGTTTGTTTTCAACAGAAAACAGTAACAAGACATAAAGACATGTACACTGATCTTTGAGGCCATTTACTAGTACCAGAAGTCCAGTTTGACTGGACTCCATTACTAATAACCTTTTGGTTTCACCCATCCAACCACTCTTCAGTCCAATCAACTGGTCCTTTTAAAACCCACACAATGTTATTTTTCATATCCAGTCTTTTGTGTTACACTTTATAAAAATGTTTTTCAAAATCCAAGTACACGACCTGATCTGACCTTGCTTTGCTTATTTTTCTTTTATTCAGACTGTTAAAATACTAAATATCTTGTGAAATGGAAATAGTTCTCCATGAAATATTTATGGATATATTTGGTTTTTTGGTCCATCCAGACTATGAATATTAAATTTTTCTTTATTTTGTGGTAATGTAAATTATAGTATGAAACAAACTGTGGAAGACAATTGAAATTATATTTTACCATGTGTTATATACAATTAAATATTTGATGATGCATGAAACATTACAATATGGGGTGAGGTGGTACACATGGGTTTTGATTATGCTTTAGTTGGTTGGTGTTTAACATGGGGTGAAGTGTTACATGGTTTGATTATGCTTTAGTTGCTTGGTTTTCAACATAGGGTGAAGTGCTATGTAGGTTTGATTAGCTTTAGTTGATTGGATTTCAACATAGGGGTGAAATGGTACGTGCAGGTTTGATTGTGCTTTAGTTGGTTAGTTTTCAACATGGGGTGAAATGGTACGTGCAGGTTTGATTGTGCTTTAGTTGGTTAGTTTTCAACATGGGGTGAAGTGGTAAGTGTAGGTTTGATTGTGCTTTAGTTGGTTGGTTTTCAACATGGGATGAAGTGGTAGATGTAGGTTTGATTGGCTTATTTTCAACATGGGATGAAGTGTAATGTAGAAGGCGTTATGTAGAGATGGGTGATTTAATTGGTTAGTCAAGATTACAAAGAGATCTATCGTCAAAAAAAAAAAAAAACTGATTTAAAACCATTACTCTTTTCAGCTATTCCAACATTCTGTTAATTGAAATTAACTTTAAATTGATTTCCAGGAAAATAATTAACTCATCATAGTTAGGGTTTCTAATTGTTACAATTTTTAATTATTCTAACTGTTCAGGTAACTAAAACCTGCTATTATCAGGCCCATATGCATGTTGTTTGAAAGGAAGGCTCTAACTTGTGAGATCAAAAGCAAACACATATTCTGCAAAGACAATCAGCATATCAAGGTTTTATGAGATTACATATGGAAGCAATTTTATGTGCAACATAGCTTGAATAACTTGCATGTTTGTTTACATAAAGTCCACAAACATTCAGTGAACAGTGAACAAACAATTATTCATTTAACATAAATATGTGTTTGATTACAACACTGTACTGTCTACATACAGAGTAGTTATTAATTGTTAACTTAGAATACTAATTTAAACAATTCTGTGTAACAATAGTATATTATCTATCTCAGTCATTCAATATTATTTACGTACATGTATGTATATGCTTCATCAGAAGAATGTAGGCTATGTAGAAAATGTTAAATACCACGAGTAGCTATACACTAACTATAGAAACATAATTTTTTACGTTGTCTCCTGTGTATATGCGACATTATCTTTCTTTTTTTTGTTAAGCACAAAACTATATAGTCAGCTATATGTGCTATTCCTTACTTTAGCCTCAAAAGGTTTTTGTTTTTTTTTCTCTAACTTCTTCATTTTTTTGTTGTTGAGCAAAGACATAACCAAGGTTGTATGTCAGTGTCAGTTATTTTGAGCTGTTGACTATAAGAAAGGCAACTGGTTGGCAGTACTTGCCACCAGTATAGTTGAATTTTTTGGTGTTTTTTGTAGGTTACATAGTTTGGGTTACACTTTGCTATTCAATTAATGAGGCAGATAATTAATTGATAAAGAAATATCTCTAATTGACGAGTTCTGATTGTGTCTAGTTCAGCAAATAAAGCATTAGTTTCAAGTTACAATTGAAGGCCTGATTTTTGTGTCTAAGAATTGGTTGGGGCAGATTCTTTTCTTGTTTCCCATTAGTATATGTATATATTATTGTCACAGCTCAGATGTCATCAGTAATCACATGGTCTTTAGACTATGAAGCTTGGTCTTTGAACTGTCTACATCTTGTTGGATTACAGTAACATATAATCAGCAATACTTTTTAGTGTAAGCAATTTTAAACTGGGTCAAATCAACTGGTAAACAGAAAGTAAATGATGCAGAAATTAACATGAGCAGATTTTAATCCTGGTTATTTCAGTACCTCTTGGTATTATTGTTTAATAACTAACTGTACTAATAATTTAGAGCTTTATTGTGTAGATGCTAGCATAATGTGAACTTGTTTTTTATCAGTTTATCAAGTGTTAATATATTTTAATTTTTATAACTATTTGGAACGATTTCCAATAATTTCTTTTTAATTGCAGGGAGATAGTGTCCGGTACTTTTTTGAAAATTTAGACAGAATATCTTCAGAAGTAAGTACAATTATTGTATCATGTTTTTGTCCTTACAATCATGTCATAATTAAAAGTTCAAAGGACAATTTTCGTGGTAGGTAAAGAAATGTTGGTGATATAGTTGTATTATAGTGTTCAAAGTTAGTAACTTTCCTTCTAGATTGGGAAGAATTGGTAATAGATTTTTTATGGTTTGAATTTAACACTGGGCCTAATCTAAGAAGGACACTTTTGGAAATAAACAATATACTGTCAAGAATCCAAGTTGTTAAGATGTTCTACTAGTAATATTGCACGAGAAAGGCCAAGAAGTCATAAGATTGGATGCTAAATCATAACAGTTTATGTGAAAATACCATTATCAAACTTTTTTTTTTTTCAAATTTGTCTTAGTTTGAATTGTACCCAATCAAATATTATGATAAAGTCACTGAACAACAGATGTCCTAAAGACTGTTTACAAACCTGCCATATTTTAATGTTCTAAAGATCAAGTCTTACATTACAGAAAGGAGAAATAAAATGTCCAACAAACTGGCAAACGTGCTAGTTGTACGTAAAACTAAGTAATTGTGTTTGTGAAAAATATGTAACTACACAATACCATGTAAAGTAATATACAGTATAGTTTAAATTCATACTAATGGGATAATATTAATTTCTAAATGGAAACTAGTTCCCACATTTCTGTTTAAATTTGGTAATGTTTTATTGGTGTGGAATTTAAACTTTATTTTTGTTAGTCTTGGAACGTGTTTGGATCTTACTGGTTTTCTTTCGTTAAACTCAAGAAATGTTTGATCTAAGGTCACGTTTTAATGTCAGTCAGGTTTTGGAAATTCTTTCCTGAACAAATGTAGTCATTTTGATCAAATTTTTCTTCTGAAATCCTATCAAATTCAGTTGATACTGTGGCAACATTTGGTGGATGCTTGAATTGATATCTCTGCTTACATACTATAATATATGTACTATTATTTCACACCTGTTTTTGGGATAAATATGGGCTACCTTAGGTTCTGGTTTATCCATAGATCTAAATTGACATCACCAAATACATTGTCAAAACTTTTACGTAATGTGAGACACACTTTCAACTGAACATCTTCTGTGTGAAAAGTTGATTCAGCCTTTCCAGCTTTATCCAGTTGTTTTCTTCTTTCTTTCAATACTGCTTTAGAATACCCATAAGCTTCTGTACTGGTTGTCATTTTTTAAACACTTATGGGTGGTGGGGATCTTCATGACTTACTCTTACAACTTAATAAGAAAATGCTTTTCACAACTTTCTGTCCTGTCCATTAGAACAAACTTGTAATGTTCTTGCCCCCTTTCATCCTGTAAAAGTTATCCAGACTTTCCAGGACAAAACAGGTGTTTTGGAATTTGGTGATAAGTAAATATTTTGACCAGTAACTTCTTTAGCTGTTACAACCAACAACATGACGGTAATCTCTACAATCCTTAGTTTTTATCTGATATTTACCTTAAAAGCATAATAGATAAATTGACTGATTTTAAGTCACAACAATAGTTATCAACAATTACAAGGAACATTTCACCCCTTTAGGCTCTATGCTTCGCTGATCAATACCTTGTGTCCAGTTTATGATGTCTGTCTGACTACCATTAGTTCATGATGCAACAAGTTTGAGTTCAAACATGTATAATTTATTCAGAAAGAATTAGTAATAAATTTTGATAGTTGTAATTGGACAACTGACAAGTTAAGTATGGATGAGTGAGTAATACAGTTGTATTGGAATGGTTAACTTGGACAACTGGTCTGCTAAATAAGAATGAATGAGTAATACAGTTGTGTTGTGATGGTTAAGTTTAAAGACTTACCTGCTAAATAAAGGTGAATGAGTAACACAAATAAAGTTAACAAGCTCTCTGAATAGATCAAACAGAATTAGTAATGAGTTATTTTGTGATAATTAATGCTAAAAACAACTCTTGTTAAATCAGAAATAATTAGTAATACACTTCCATTACAGTGGTTAAACATTTATTCTGGTAATTTATTTGAAGTCATAAGTAGTTTATGCAATATATTCATAGGAAGATAAAGAATCCTGGGTTTGAGTTCTAGTATAGAAGTCTCATTTCTTCAGCTCTGTATTTCATTCAAATGAAGGTAACAGTTAAAATGAACAATACTTATCCTAGGCTAGATGTCTTAACATGTGTAGCTACATCGGATGGGAAATAATAAATTCTATAAAATACAGGACCAAAGTAATCTCTAACAGTCATCTTTGACCTTTAGCCTGCTTATTTTTGTAGTTTCTCAAGCAGTTTTGATTATAATAGAACATGTTATATTTTTAAATGTTTAATTTAAACAGTCATCTTTGACCTTTAGCCTGCTTATTTTTGTAGTTTCTCAAGCAGTTTTGATTATAATAGAACATGTTTGTATTTTTAAATGTTTAATCAGCCCATTAAAGTTGCAAACTCTTATCATTAAATAACATTTTTAATTTTCCATAAAAATATCTAAGTACTTTTGTTGTTTGCATCTATCTTTGATGTTTGTTCATTCTTCTATTTCTTTAGTCTGAATTAATCACGAGAAGATCCAAAAAAGTTTACAAATGGCCCTCGCTTCAGTTGGAATGAGTTATGCAAATTGTTTTTAGCATGTTGCCAGCCTTTATCTCCCACTACCCCATGATAAACATGGCACATCATCTTTATGCATGTAACTCCTCACTTAGTTCTATTGAAATATCACTTCTTGTTTGACAATGCTATAAACAAGATGTTTTTTGTGCTTTCTTCCTACTTTTTTTTAACTATCAATTAAAATGGAGAAATTTTCTTTCCTACTTCACTTTATCAGTCTTGAGTGATAACCTCTATTGTTTTTCTTTTTTTGGTGTCTGCTGAAAGTTACATTTCAAAATGTTATTATTTGCTTCCAGCACATTCACTGCAAGGATCCTCGCCTTTTATGGTGTTCTTTGGACACTTTCAAAGGATACTTCTTTTTTACCCTCATATTGGTCCCTTCACTTATTCATTGTGGGATTCTAGCTATTTGTATCACAAGAGGTAATATAACTTATAAAAAGTTATAATTTTCCTCTACTGAAAGTGTATTTTTAGTATGAACTTACCCTTCCTCTCAATTAAAAACTGGTGCATTGTTTGTCTGCCAAAACTCAGTGGTAGTTCAGTGGAATAGACTGGAGGAAGTTGCTTGGATTAGCATGGTGTGTTGCTCTCTTTTGTGCGTATGATGATGATTTGCATGTGAGATGCAGTCAAACCACATTGATTGGAGGAATTGGGCTTGTGGTATGAAAAAAATGTTTGCATATACAGAAAAGCATTGAATTAAAATAGCTATTTTGGGAATGCAGGTAAGTATCTATCAGAAATATGTTTTCAGTATAAGAAAATTATAACTTTCTTGGAAAAATGATTATAATAAATCAAAAACCAATTATCTTGCTTCTAGTTTATTTATAAACAAGTTAATTTATCAAATCAGACTGAGAATCTGTGAACTATAGAGAACTTGGAATTGCTTCAAACATAAGCAACATATCAATCAATTCAGATTTATATAATGTATGATGTGGGAATTTGAGCATGGATGAGTTATAAGCTCTTTTTCAAGTTTTGGTAATACTTGTACACTGTTTTTATGTTAACAAAGTTGATAATTTGGTGTTTAAGTATTTTGTTCTCCTAAGACCTTAAGATTTATTTTCACCTATATAAAAACTGATTCTCAGCAATACCTGTTCAAGCACATCTTTGTTTTTCAAAGAAATGGCATAGCATAGATTAAAAAGTTATTTTTTTTATTATGTATGCGTATTGATGTGTTTGTCTTGACTGTGCACATACTTAAGTGCAGGGAAGTCTCCAAGTATTCTAGTGGTTATGTGTTGTGTAGATCACATGACAATCATTTGATTACTACATATCTTCAGCAGGAAAACATCCTTTCACAGAAGTCTGACATAAATGTTAGAACTTTCACTGCCTTACTTCTGCAGCTACATATCACTGTTTATCCATGATAAACTTGGAGCAAATAGGATCAAATATGGAGGTTTGTTTTAGCCAATGGGCAAACGTAGTAGTTGCCCAGGGCTCACCAGCATTGTGACTATAATAATATATGAAGTATATATGAAAAATAATAACTAGAAACCTGTTTTTAACAAAAAAAATATTTTTCTTTTTTTTTATTTCCTTAATTCTTGTATCACTAATAAATTCAGTTTTTCAAGTTTTATGGTATTTTCATAAAAGAGTGGTTAAGCAAGGATGGGAGACAGTAGGTTATACTCTGTTCAGTGCCTACCATTGTCTTACTTTTACTTTATTTTTCTTCTCTTT